>NW_028290154.1:0-32664 GCF_059628265.1 Tinamus guttatus | reverse complement strand
AGCGGAGGGCTGTTGTGCTCGCTATTGAACTCTCATTTAGGCGGGCTGGTGACGGCGGTATGTAGGCTGTTTGGGCAAGGGATGGTCGGTGTATCGTGGAGTATCGATTATAGAACAGGCTCCTCTAGGTGGGTTTAGGGGCACCGCCAAGTCCTTAGAGTTTAAGCGTTTGTGCTCGTAGTTCTCGGGCGGATGTTTTGGTAGGGGTAAACATCTAGATTTAGGGCTAAGCATAGTGGGGTATCTAATCCCAGTTTGTTTCTTAGCTTTCGTGAGTATAATTGGCCTATAAGTACTGGGACCATTTTTACGTAGGGTTTTGGTACCTCTTAGGCTTGTGACAGCTTAGGTGTACTTTGGTCCGAGCTGATTAGATAACATGTTTCCACGCTTTACGCCGTGTACCATTAATTTGGGCCTCTTGTATGAACCGCGGTGGCTGGCACAAGATTTACCGGCCCTAAGTCATTATAACTAAGTCAAGTTTTCACTTATGGCTTAATGTCAATTACTGCTGGAAGCCCGTGGGGGTGTGGCTGAGCAAGGTGTCTTGGGCTACTACGAGGAGAATATGGTGTGCCTGATACCTGCTCCTCTTACTTCTAGTAGAGTAGAAGTTTATGAGGGCATTTACACTGGAGTGCGGATACTTGCATGTATATGTCTAATGATAATTAATGGTAAGGTTAGGACTAAGTCTTTTGTCCTTGGGTTGGGTAAACCATCTTGCATCTTCAGTGTCATGCTTTGCGTTAAGCTACAAGGACGTATTGGTTTCGCTGCCTATGTTTTTATTTGGGCAGGCTGATTCGTTTATGTTTTTTGGTTTAAATTGTGCAGGGAGTTTTGGGATGGGGAGGAGAATAGTGGTTGTCATGGTTATGGTGTGAAAATAGGGGGAAGTTGGCTGGAGAGGGTTGGTGAAAATGGGTTGAAAAAATTTTTTGAAAAAAAAATTTTTTTAAAATTTTTTGAAAAAAAATTTTTTTAGTAGTAACTTTAGGAGTGACAAAAATATAAAAAAATGAAAAAAATTGTAAAAAAATCAAAAAAAATGTTGTAAATTGAAGCTATAGTTTTTCTCTAATTTTGAAAAAAATTAGAGAAAAATAGAGCATTGGAAATTGGGTTTTATATGTCCGACAAGCATTCACTATTATACCCCAATTAGTTGGGGGTGGATCAAGATCAACCAAATGCGGATGGCAAGTGCATCAGTGTCCGAATGATTCCACATATACGCCGACCGTCTCATTAATCGGTCCCGGAACAGAGACGCATTACGAAGACCATTGATGTCCAGACCTAAATTGTTGGCTTCTGACTATGCATAGTATGGGGGCACGTTGAAGTAGCAGAGAAAAAAAAAGGGAGCTAGATGGACGGAAGAGTTAAAAATGTCGAGATTATGGGAGAATATGGTGCATCTCACATACCAGAAGCCTTTTAAAAGCATTCTGTGGGGATTAAGCCATTAGGGACCCTGAAGTAGGAACCAGAGGTGCGTGAACCATTGTATATTAAATGTAGGTTCCTGAAACTAGAGCATACGGGATCTAACCATGCAAGCGGTTGCTGATTTCTCGTGAGGGGAGGAGACTAGAAATCCATCTGATACTGGACGTTTGACTGCTTGACTGTTATGAGCATATATAGAAATTTAGTGATTGGTGGAAGATCATGAACTGAATAAGGGATTTAAGGCTATATTGGATTAATCACTATAAATGGGTTAAGTAAATTAATGTCCTATAAAACATAGTATGAGGGGATGATTAATGTCCTATATAAATGTATGCACGATAATACATAGAAATACTAAGTAGTACCTCTATGGGGGGGTAGGGGGGGTAGATCTATAGGTGTTCTTGTAGTTGAGTACAACGGCAGTTTTTCAGACTGCAGCCCTTGGATTGTAGCCAAGCAAGAATTATGACGTACTTTGTATCTTTCTTAGGGGTTTGCTTTATTTTAGGTGCTTTGGCAGTGGCATCAAACCCATCGCCGCAGTATGGGGCGATGGGTCTGGTGGTGGCATCTGTGGTAGGGTGTGGGTGGTTGCTGAGTTTGGGGGTATCTTTTATCTCATTGGCCTTATTTTTGGTATATTTGGGGGGCATGCTGGTGGTGTTTGTGTACTGTGTGTCTTTGGCTGCGGATCCTTATGTTGAGGCTTGGGGAGATTGACGAGTTTTAGGGTATGGGGTGGGGTTTGTAGTGGTAATTCTAATGGGTGGGGTGGTGTGAGATTTTGTGGGGTTAGAGGAGTGATGGGTAGGAACGGTGGATTGTGGGGGGAGTGCTGTGGTCCGAGTGGATTTTAGTGGAGTAGCTATGTTTTATTCTTGGGGAGCGGGGATGTTTGTAGTGGCGGGGTGAGGTTTGTTTTTGACACTGTTTGTGGTGTTGGAGTTGGTGCGGGGTCTGTCATGTGGGGCAGTTCGGGCAGTTTAGGTGTGGGGGAGTCAGAAGGTAGTTTAGTGGAGAATACCAGCTTTGGGAGCTGGAGGTAGAGGTTTAAGTCCTCTCTTTCTGAGATGTTGAGGTTGGTGAATTGTGGTGGAGAAAATAGGGGGAAGTTGGCTGGAGAGGGTTGGTGAAAATGGGTTGAAAAAATTTTTTGAAAAAAAAAATTTTTTTAAAATTTTTTGAAAAAAAAATTTTTTTAGTAGTAACTTTAGGAGTGACAAAAATATAAAAAAATGAAAAAAATTGTAAAAAAATCAAAAAAAATGTTGTAAATTGAAGCTATAGTTTTTCTCTAATTTTGAAAAAAATTAGAGAAAAATAGAGCATTGGAAATTGGGTTTTATATGTCCGACAAGCATTCACTATTATACCCCAATTAGTTGGGGGTGGATCAAGATCAACCAAATGCGGATGGCAAGTGCATCAGTGTCCGAATGATTCCACATATACGCCGACCGTCTCATTAATCGGTCCCGGAACAGAGACGCATTACGAAGACCATTGATGTCCAGACCTAAATTGTTGGCTTTCTGACTATGCATAGTATGGGGGCACGTTGAAGTAGCAGAGAAAAAAAAAAGAGAGCTAGATGGACGGAAGAGTTAAAAATGTCGAGATTATGGGAGAATATGGTGCATCTCACATACCAGAAGCCTTTTAAAAAGCATTCTGTGGGGATTAAGCCATTAGGGACCCTGAAGTAGGAACCAGAGGTGCGTGAACCATTGTATATTAAATGTAGGTTCCTGAAACTAGAGCATTACGGGATCTAACCATGCAAGCGGTTGCTGATTTCTCGTGAGGGGAGGAGACTAGAAATCCATCTGATACTGGACGTTTGACTGCTTGACTGTTATGAGCATATATAGAAATTTAGTGATTGGTGGAAGATCATGAACTGAATAAGGGATTTAAGGCTATATTGGATTAATCATCATATATGGGTTAGATAAATTAATGCCCTATAAAACATAGTATGAGGAAGTGATTAATGTCCTATATAAATGTATGCACGATAATACATAGAAATACTAAGTAGTACCTCTATGGGGGGGTAGGGGGGGGTAGATCTATAGGTGTTCTTGTAGTTGAGTACAACGGCAGTTTTTCAGACTGCAGCCCTTGGATTGTAGCCAAGCAAGAATTATGATGTACTTTGTATCTTTCTTAGGGGTTTGCTTTATTTTAGGTGCTTTGGCAGTGGCATCAAACCCATCGCCGCAGTATGGGGCGATGGGTCTGGTGGTGGCATCTGTGGTAGGGTGTGGGTGGTTGCTGAGTTTGGGGGTATCTTTTATCTCATTGGCCTTATTTTTGGTATATTTGGGGGGCATGCTGGTGGTGTTTGTGTACTGTGTGTCTTTGGCTGCGGATCCTTATGTTGAGGCTTGGGGAGATTGACGAGTTTTAGGGTATGGGGTGGGGTTTGTAGTGGTAATTCTAATGGGTGGGGTGGTGTGAGATTTTGTGGGGTTAGAGGAGTGATGGGTAGGAACGGTGGATTGTGGGGGGAGTGCTGTGGTCCGAGTGGATTTTAGTGGAGTAGCTATGTTTTATTCTTGGGGAGCGGGGATGTTTGTAGTGGCGGGGTGAGGTTTGTTTTTGACACTGTTTGTGGTGTTGGAGTTGGTGCGGGGTCTGTCATGTGGGGCAGTTCGGGCAGTTTAGGTGTGGGGGAGTCAGAAGGTAGTTTAGTGGAGAATACCAGCTTTGGGAGCTGGAGGTAGAGGTTTAAGTCCTCTCTTTCTGAGATGTTGAGGTTGGTGAGTTTTCTAGTGTTTATTATCCCTCTGTTTTCTTCCTTTACTTTTTCCTTACCTTTCCCTTTAAATTTTTCCCCCCCCCCCCTTCCCCCCCCCCCCATTCTGTAATTAGGCGGGGGGAAAGATACTCTAAGAAGAACAATTCTTCAATTTTTGGTTTACAAGACCAATGTTTTAATAAACTATTAGAGTATTAATAGAGGATTTTGTTTTCTAGGGTTGCAATGGTGGGGAATAGGAAGAGTAGTGTGAGGAAGTAGGTGAAAGAAGCTACTTGTCCGATAATGATGAATGGATGTTCTACAGGTTGGCTCCCGATTCATGTTAGGATGAGTAGATTGGTAAATAGAAGTCAGAATAGTGTTTGAGATAGGGGCCGAAAAGTTATGGAGCGTAGTTTGGATTTGTGGAGGAGTGGAATGAGGAGGAGGATTAAAATGGAGGCGGTTAGGGCCAGTACACCTCCTAGTTTATTGGGGATTGATCGTAAAATTGCGTATGCAAATAGGAAGTATCATTCTGGTTTAATATGTGGAGGTGTGGTTAGTGGATTGGCTGGGGTAAAGTTTTCTGGGTCTCCTAGAAGGTTTGGGAAGAAGAAGGTGAGGGTTAAGAGTGGGATAAATAGTAAGATGAATCCTAGAATGTCTTTTGTGGTAAAATAGGGGTGAAATGGAATTTTGTCGCAATGGGAGATGATTCCTAGGGGATTATTAGAGCCGGATTCGTGGAGGAAAGTTAGGTGAATGATTGAGAGGCTTGCGATGAGGAAAGGTAAGAGGAAGTGAAGGGCGAAGAATCGCGTTAGGGTGGGGTTGTCTACGGAAAATCCTCCTCAGGCTCATTCAACAAGGGTTTGGCCGATGTAGGGAATGGCTGAAAGAAGATTAGTGATAACGGTAGCTCCTCAGAAGGATATTTGTCCTCATGGCAGAACATAGCCTACAAAAGCTGTGGCTATAAGTGTAAAGAGTAGGATAACTCCAGTATTTCATGTCTCTTTGTAGAGGTATGAGCCATAGTATAGTCCTCGTCCAATATGTAAGTAGATGCAGATAAAGAAGAAGGAGGCTCCGTTTGCGTGAAGATTACGGATAAGTCAGCCATATTGGATGTCTCGGCAGATATGGGCTACAGAGTGAAAGGCTAGGGAGGTGTCGGCTGTATAGTGAGTGGCTAGTAGTAATCCAGTTAGGATTTGTGTAATGAGACAGATTCCTAGTAAGGATCCGAAGTTCCATCAGGTTGAAATGTTTGAGGGGGATGGTAGGTCAATTAGGGAGTTGTTGATGATTTTAAGTAGGGGGTGTGATTTTCGGATGTTTGGGGCCATTAGTTAAGTAGAAGTAAGATAAAGATTGACAAGGCAAAGGAGCTTAGGTAGGTTTTAATTAATCCTGAGTGTAATGGGGTGCAGGATTTTGTGGCTAAGAGTTGGATATCGGCAAGTCCTTCTGGTCCGATTTTTTTGCATCATGATAAGTCAATTAGGTGGGATGCAATTTTTTGTCCAGAGTTGAGGAGTTTAGTGGAGGTTGTTCGGTGGCTAAGTGGGTTGAAGTAACCTAATGTTAGAGAGAAGTTCATTAGGGTATTTTGGTTAGGGAGAGTAAGGTTGTGGGTTAGGTTTGTTAGTTCTAGGGCTAAGAGGATACCTAGGATTGTGACTAGGAGAGCGGCAATTTTGATGATGGTGGGTATTGTTATTGGAAGTGTTTTTGTGGGAAGTATGTTGGATGAGATTAGAATACCTGCAGTAATGCTTCCTAAAGCGAGGCGGGTCATGGGGTTTAGGATATTAGGTATGTTTTCGTTAATGGGGGCTGTAGGGGTGATTCGACAATATCCGGTTTGAACTATAAGAGTTATTCGTAGACTGTATGTAGCTGTAAATGATGTAGCGAGTAATGTAAGTAGTAGGGCTCAAGAGTTTAGGTAGGAATTGTTGAGGCTCTCGATGATAAGGTCTTTGGAGTAGAACCCGGCTAAGAAGGGGGTGCCGATCAGGGCAAGGTTGCCGATGGTGAGGCAGGAAGAGGTTATGGGGAGAGAAGTTTTTGTAATCCACCTATTTTTCGGATGTCTTGTTCTCCGGCAAGGTTGTGGATAATTGAGCCTGAGCATAGGAATAGTATGGCTTTGAAGAAGGCGTGAGTGGAGATGTGTAGGAATGCTAGTTGAGGGAGGTTAAGACCGATGGTTACTATTATTAGTCCGAGTTGGCTAGATGTAGAGAAAGCAATGATTTTTTTAATATCATTTTGTGTTAATGCGCAGATAGCTGCAAATATAGTGGAGATAGCACCTAAACATAAGCACAGGGTTAGGGCTGTTAGGGAGTTGGAGAACATGGGGTGGGTGCGAATAAGTAGGAAGATGCCGGCTACAACTATAGTGCTTGAGTGTAATAGGGCAGATACTGGTGTGGGGCCTTCTATGGCAGCAGGGAGTCATGGGTGAAGACCAAATTGTGCGGATTTGCCGGTAGCAGCAATAATTAATCCTAGGAGTGGGAGGATGGGGATTTGATTGTTGTGTTGGGGTTGGATGTCTCATGAGTTAATAGAGGAGGCTAGTCAGGCTATGCATATAATAAGTCCAATATCTCCAATTCGGTTGTAGATGATTGCTTGGAGGGCGGCAGTATTAGCGTCAGTTCGTCCGTGTCATCAACCAATTAGGAGAAAGGATATAATGCCTACTCCTTCTCAGCCGATAAAAAGTATGAATATGTTGTTGGCGACTGTTAGGACGAGTATAGCAATTAGGAATATGAGGAGGTATAAGAAGAATTTAGTGATAGAGGGGTCTGAAGCTATGTATCAGGTTGCGAATTGTATAATTGATCAGGTTACAAATAAGGCGATAGGAAAAAATACTGTGGAATATTGGTCGAGTTTAAAGCTTATGAGGATCTTGAAGTTGGTGGTGAGATTTCAGTGTCAGTAGGAGGTAATTGTATTGGTTCCGGAGAGCATATAGGTGATTATGGGAATGAGACTGATGAGGAAAGCAGATTTTACATAGGAAGTAATAGTTGAAGGGGTATTTTTGTGATTGGAGAAGATGAGGGTGGAAATGATTGGCATAGAGAGGATTGTTAGTGTTAGTAGGGTTATGGTATTAAGGAGTAATAAGGTTTTTATTACTTTTACTTGGAGTTGCACCAAGATTAGTGGCTCCTAAGACCAGTGGATTACTATTATCCTTTAAAAGTAAGGGGGCTGAGAGTTTAGTCTCAGATGCAGGAGTTAGCAGTTCTTGCTGGTTAAACCGCCCCTTGGCGAATAAGGAGGTTTGAACTTCTATTTTTAGAATCACAGTCTAATGTTTGGGTTGAAACTATATTCGCATTATATATAATTTGAAATGAGTTCTGGTTTAGTGATTAAGAGAAGTATGGGTAAGGTGTGAAGGGTTATTAGTAGGTGTTCTCGTGTGGTTGTGCAGTGAATTGAGGTGATGTGAGAGGGAGGTGCTCCTCGTTGAGTAGCGAGGAATATGGTCAGGCTGTAGGAGGCGGTGAGTAGGGTTGCAAGGCCAGTTAGAATGATTGTAAAAGGGGATCATTTGAATAGGCTGATTATAATGGTAAGTTCGGCTATGAGATTGATTGTTGGGGGGAGGGCTATGTTTGTTAGGTTGGCTAGAAGTCATCATGTGCATATGAGGGGGAGTAGAGATTGTAAGCCTCGGGTTAGGATCAGGATACGACTGTGTGTACGTTCGTAGTTTGTGTTTGCCAGGCAGAATAATATGGAGGAGGTGAGGCCATGGGCGATTATAAGGGTTATGGCTCCTGAGAAGGATCATTCAGTTTGGATTATGCAGGCAGCGATTGTGAGGCCTATGTGGCTAATAGATGAGTATGCGATTAGTGATTTTAGATCAGTTTGGCGTAGGCAGATGGAGCTGGTTATTAGTGCGCCTCATAGGGCGAGGGTAAGGAACGGGTAGGAGAGGTAGGTAGTTAGTGGGCCTGTAATTGCAGTAATTCGTATGATACCATAACCACCTAATTTTAGGAGGAGGGCAGCGAGGAGTATGGATCCTGCAATGGGAGCTTCTACATGAGCTTTTGGCAGTCATAGGTGAAGTCCATATAGTGGGGCTTTAACTATAAATGCTGTTAAGAGTGCTATGCTTGATAGAATGTTAGTCCATGACGATGATGATAGGGGATGTAGAAGTTTTATGGTAGGTATGTGAAGTGTGCCTGTTTGTATGTGGAGGTGTAGAAGAGCGATTAGCAGGGGGAGGGAGCTGATTAGGGTATAAAATAAAAGATAAATGCCAGCGCTAAGACGTTCTGGTTGGTTGCCTCATCGTGTGATTAAAATTAGTGTTGGAATTAGGGTAGCTTCGAAAGAGATGTAAAATAAGGATAGTTCTGTGGATGAAAAGGCTAGGAGAATAAAGGGTTGGATAGTAATAAGAGTGGTGATGAAGATATATTTTCGTGTCATTGGTTCGGGGTGAAGGTGGTTTTGGCTGGCAATAAGTATGAGTGGAAGAAGTCAGCAGGAAAGTACTAGGAGTGGGGCTGAGATTTGATCAATACCTGATCATTGGTTTAAAAATTTGTAGGGGAAGTATGTTGGGTGCAATCATTGTAGGCTAAGGGAAGCGATTAGTAAGCTGTAGGTTGTGGTAATAGTTCAGGTGAGGTTTTTGGGGGATAGTAGGGCTGTTGGGATGAGTATTATCGTAGGGATTATAATTTTTAGCATTGTAGTAGATTTAGGTTGTGGAGATGGTCTGAGCCGTGGGTTCGGGTTGATGCTACTAGTATGGCGAGTCCTGTACCAGCTTCACAGGCAGAGAAGGTTAGTATTAGTACGGGGATGAGTGTGAATGATGGAGTTTGGGTATGGATTGGTCAGATTGAGAGGGCGATGTATAGTGAGAGTATCATGCTTTCTAGGCATAGTAGGGCTGAGATGAAGTGGGTTCGATGAAAGGCTAGTCCTAGACAGCTGAGGATGAAGGCAGAATAGAAGCTGGGGTGTACTAACATGAGAAAGTTACAGTAGTTGCTGTAATTTGCCGAGTCGAAGTCGGCTGTCTTGTATTAGACTAACTTTCTATTATTCAGCTCATTCAAGTCCTCCTTGGACCCACTCGTAGACTAATCCGAGGGTCAGTAGAAGTAGAATTAGGGAGGTTCATAGTATTGTGAGTAGTGGATTGGGGAGTTGGATTGCTCATGGGAGAGGGAGTAGTAGGGCGATTTCTAGGTCAAATAGTAAGAATAAGATTGCTACTGAGGAAGAATCGGATCGAGAATGGCAGTCGAGCTGATCCTAGGGGATCAAAGCCACATTCGTATGGAGAGAGTTTTTCGGTGTCTGGGCTTATTTGGGCTAGTCATAAGTTGATAGTAGTTAGGAGAGTGCTGAGGATTAGGGTTACTAGGAGTATAAATGTAATTATGTTTATTACTCTTCTCTGGGATGTAACCAGATTTTAAAGATTGGAAGTCAATTGTAATAATTATACTAGAAGAGTAAGATCCTCATCAGTAGATGGTGATGTAGAGGAATAATCAGATTACATCAACGAAGTGTCAGTATCAAGCAGCTGCTTCAAAGCCGAAATGATGATTAGATGTAAAATGAAATTTGACAAGGCGGAGAAGACATACGGTTAGGAAGGTGGATCCAATAATTACGTGTAATCCGTGGAATCCAGTTGCTACAAAGAATGTGGAGCCGTAAACTCCATCAGCAATAGAGAATGGAGCTTCGTGGTACTCTATGGTTTGTAGTAGGGTAAAATAAAATCCAAGGAGGATGGTTAATAGTATAGCTTGAATAGCCTGTTTTCGGTTGCATTCGGTAATGCTGTGATGGGCTCAGGTTACGGTGACTCCGGATGCTAGGAGGACGGCGGTGTTGAGTAGTGGAACTTCTATAGGGTTTAATGGAGTAATTCCAGTAGGGGGTCATAAGCCTCCGAGCTCAGGTGTAGGTGCTAGGCTTGAGTGGAAGAATGCTCAGAAAAATCCTAGGAAGAAGAAAGCTTCTGATGTAATGAATAGGACTATTCCGTATCGTAAGCCCTTTTGGACGGTCGGGGTGTGATGGCCTTGGAATGTTCCTTCTCGGACAATGTCTCGTCATCATTGGATTATAATGAGGATTAGGGATACTAGGCCTACTGAAAGTAAGTGGGTGGAGTTAAAATGAAATCATATGATTAGGCCAGAGGTCGTAAGGAGGGCTGCAATAGCTCCAAAGATGGGTCATGGGCTTGGATCTACTATGTGGTATGAGTGTGCTTGGTGTGCCATTAGATGTTTTCTTGTAAGTATAAGCTAATAAGTAGAACGAATACGTAGGCTTGGATTATTGCCACTGCTAATTCTAGAATGGTAAGTAAGAGTAGGATGGTGAAGGTTACGATGGATATAGCTGGGAAGATTTGTAGTAGGGCAATTGTAGCGGTGGAGGTGAGTTGGATTAGTAAGTGTCCTGCAGTTAAGTTTGCGGTGAGTCGGACCCCTAGGGCAATGGGACGAATGATTTGGCTGATAGTTTCGATTAGGATTAGGGCAGGAATGAGTGGGGTTGGGGTACCTTCCGGCAGAATATGGCCTAATGATGTGGAGGGTTGGTTTCGAAGTCCGGTGAGGATAGTAGCGAGTCAAAGAGGAAAAGCTAGTGCTATATTTATAGATAGTTGGGTTGTGGGAGTAAAGGTATATGGTAGTAGCCCAAGTAGGTTAGTTAGGAGAAGGAGGATTATCAGTGAAGATAGGATGAGGGCTCATTTATGACCAGGCTTGTTTAGGGGGTTTATTAGTTGTTTGGTTATTAATTTAGTCAGTCAGAGTTGTACAGTTGTCAGGCGGTTGGAGAGTCAACGGCTATTGGGGGATGGTAAGAGAATAGTAGGAAAGATTATGGAGATTATGATTAATGGGAATCCCATGAGTTGGGGACTAGCGAATTGGTCAAAGAATGTTAAGTTCATGGTCAGTATCAGGGTAGGGGTTTAAGGGTGGATTTAATTTTGTGAGATGGTGGATTGGGGAAGTACATGGTTGAGGATTTAGGTTGTATGATTAGCAGAAAGATGATTCATAGGGAGGTCATGATGAAGAATCAGGGGTTAGGATTTAATTGAGGCATATCATTAAGGAGGAGTAAAACCTCTATCTTCTAGCTTAAAAGGCTAGTGCTGTGGCATAGCTTCTTAATGATTAGTTTGAGAGGTGTGATGATCAATTCTCGAAGTATGGGAGTGGGGCTGATTCAATTACGATTGGTATGTAGCTGTGGTTAGCTCCACAGATTTCTGAGCATTGACCATAAAAAATTCCAGGCCGGGTTGCTGTGAATGAAGTTTGATTGAGTCGTCCAGGGATAGCGTCGGTTTTTACTCCGAGAGTGGGGACTGCTCAAGAGTGTAGGACATCTCCAGCGGTAACAATTACTCGGATAGGGGATTCTATGGGAATTACAACTCGGTTGTCTACTTCTAGGAGTCGGAAATGGCCTGTGGGTAGTTCTGAAGTTGGAATTATGTAAGAGTCAAATGAGAGGTCTTTAAAGTCTGTATATTCATATGATCAGTATCATTGATGGCCAATTGCCTTTAGGGTTAGATCTGGTTCATCAATTTCGTCTATTATGTATAGGATTTGGAGGGATGGAAGGGCTAGTAAGATTAGTACAATGGCGGGTAGGATAGTCCAGATAAGTTCAATTTCTTGGGCATCTACAGTATTGGAGGATAATTTTTCTGTGAGTATGAGGGTTAGAATGTATAGGACTAGGCTGCAGATGGCCAGTGCTACTATTAGAGCGTGGTCATGGAATTCGACTAGTTCTTCTATGATTGGGGATGATGCGTCTTGGAATCCAAGTTGGGATGGGTTGGCCACGTGAGATGTACAGGGGTTTAACCTGTGATTTGGTCTTGACAAGGCCATGTAATAGATTTACTAACTTCTCATAAGAAAGAAGCATAAGTGGTTAGTGCGGTTGGCTTGAAACCAACATGAGGAGGTTCGATTCCTTCCTTTCTTGGACTTGAACATATGCTGGTTCTTCAAAGGTGTGGTGAGGGGGTGGGCAGCCGTGGATTCATTCGATGTTTGTAGGGGTCAGTTCAGGTTGTTGGATTTTACGCTTAGAAGAAAATGCCTCTCAGATAATGAACATGAGTATAATGACAGCCGTTATGGAGATTAGGGAGCCAATGGAGGATATGGTGTTTCAAATGGTGTAGGCATCTGGGTAGTCAGAGTATCGTCGTGGTATTCCGGCTAGTCCTAGAAAGTGCTGTGGGAAAAAGGTTAGGTTAACTCCTGTGAATATGACTCCAAAGTGGGCTTTTGTTCAGGTTGGGTGTAGGGTGAATCCTGTGAATAGGGGGAATCAGTGTGTGAATCCGGCTAAGATAGCGAATACGGCTCCTATGGATAGGACATAGTGGAAGTGTGCAACTACGTAGTATGTGTCGTGTAGAGCAATGTCAAGTGAGGAGTTGGCTAGTACGATGCCAGTAAGTCCTCCAATGGTAAAGAGGAAAATAAAGCCTAGGGCTCAGAGGATTGGAGGGTCTCATTTGATTGTACCTCCATGAAGGGTAGCTAGTCAGCTAAAGACTTTGATACCAGTGGGGATGGCAATAATTATAGTGGCGGATGTAAAGTAGGCTCGTGTATCAACGTCTATTCCGACGGTAAATATATGGTGAGCTCATACGATGAAGCCTAGGAATCCAATGGATAGTATGGCTCAGACTATTCCTATATATCCGAAGGGTTCTTTTTTTCCAGCGTAATAGGCAACTACATGGGAGATAATTCCGAATCCTGGGAGAATGAGGATATAAACTTCTGGGTGGCCAAAAAATCAGAATAGATGTTGTATAGAATAGGGTCTCCTCCTCCTGCAGGGTCGAAGAATGAGGTATGAGATTTCGGTCAGTAAGGAGCATAGTAATGCCAGCAGCTAGTACTGGGAGGGATAATAGTAGGAGGATAGCAGTAATTAGGACGGATCACACAAATAGTGGGTTTGGTATTGTGATAAGGCTGGGGGTTTTATATTGATAGCGGTAGTAATAAAGTTAATTGCTCCGAGGATAGAAGATACTCCAGCGAGATGTAAGGAGAAGATAGCTAGGTCTACAGAGGGACCTGCGTGGGCTATATTCCCGGCTAGTGGGGGGTAGACGGTTCATCCAGTACCCGCTCCAGCTTCAATAGTGGATGAGGCTAGTAGGAGTAGAAATGATGGTGGTAGGAGTCAGAAGCTTATGTTGTTCATTCGGGGGAAGGCCATATCAGGGGCTCCAATTATAAGTGGAACTAATCAGTTCCCAAAGCCGCCAATTATTACTGTATAACTATGAAGAAAATTATAACGAAGGCATGGGCTGTTACGATGACGTTGTAATTTGGTCATCACCTAGTAAAGTGCCTGGTTGGCCAAGTCAGCGCGGATTAGTAGGCTTAGGCTGTGCCTACTATACCTGCTCATGCACCAAAAATAAGGTACAATGTACCGATATCTTTATGGTTTGTTGAGAATAATCATCGATTGATAAAGGTCACAGGTAAGATGGCTGAGAGATTAGGCGTTAGGCTGTAGTCCTTTTTACAGAGGTTCAAGTCCTCTTCTTATCGGCTTTGTAGTGAAGTTCATGTTGGGTTGCAAACCCATCGATGTGCAATAGAAGTGCACCGAAGCCTGGTAGGCAGAAGCCTGTTGGATGGGGCACTTAGCTGTTAACTAAGGGGTTGTGGGATCAAAGCCCACCTGTCTAGTGAGGCTTTAGCTTAATAAAAGCGTCCGATTTGCATTCGGGAGATACAGGTTAATGTCCTGTTGGCTTTAGCAGAAACTAAGAGGATTTAACTCTTATTTAAAGCTTTGAAGGCCTTTGGTTTATCTATTATCCTAAGTTTCTAGAACAAGGAGAAGATTATGGGGGATAGGGGGATGAGGGTGATGCAGAGAGAAGTAAGAATTGCGGTGGGGGTATGGGAGGCTTTATTAATATATCATAATTTTATGTAATTAGAGGAGTTCGGGGCCAGAGTAATTGTGGAATGATATGTTAGGCGTAAGTAGAAGAATAATCCCAGGAGCGAGAGTATGGAGATGACAATGGCTGTGGGTGTCATTTCTTGAATAGTTAATTCTTGGAGGATTATTCATTTGGGTAAGAAGCCCAATAGTGGGGGGAGTCCCGCTAGGGATAGGAGAGTTAGTATTAGGCTGGTATTCAGTGCTGGAGCTTTGGTCCATGAGGTTATTAGTATGGAGAGATTTGTAGCTTTGGTTATATTTAATGAGAGGAATACAGGCGTTGTTATGATTATATATAAGTAGAAGGTTAAGATGGCAAGGTTGGGGTTATAGATGATGATTGTAGTAGTTCAGCCAAGGTGGGAGATAGAGGAGAAGGCTAGGATTTTTCGGGTTTGGGTTTGATTTAATCCCATTCATCCGCCGATCATTGTGGAGGCAATAGCTATAGTTATGATGATGGTAGGGTTTAGTGAGGGTGCGATAAGGATTAGGATTGTTAGTGGTGGGAGTTTGATTATTGTCGATAGTAGAAGAGCAGTGATTAGTGAGGTTCCTTGTAGTACTTCTGGGAACCAAAAGTGGAAGGGTACTAGACCCAGTTTTATGGCGATAGAGGCTGTCAGTAATAAGGAGGATGTGGGATTGGTTAATTGGGTAATGTCTCATTGACCAGTGTCTCAGGCATTAATTATACTGGAGAATAGTATTAGGGCAGAAGCTGAGGCTTGGACCAAAAAGTATTTGATGGAGGCTTCTACAGCTCGTGGGTGGTGGGATTTGGAGATTAGGGGAATGGTAGCGAGAGTGTTGATTTCTAGTCCAGTTCAAGCTAGGATTCAGTGGCTGCTGGACATAGTAATAGTGGATCCCAGGGTAATGCTGGCCAGTGAAATTAGCTTGGTGTGAGGGTACATTAGTAAAGGAGGGAGTTAAACCATCGTTTTCGGGGTATGGGCCCGATAGCTTAGTTAGCTGACTTTACTAGGAAATAATATAGAGGAAGTATGGGGAGTTTTGATCTCCTTTGTGTAGGTTCGATTCCTGCTTTTCTAATTAGCTAAGGAAATGAGAGGATTGGTAGACCTCTATGTTCACTTTATCATAGTGACCCTTAGGTTCAGGCACATTTCCATGGGTAGGTATTGCATCTTAGGCATGGGGGTAGGCCTGCGAATGAAATTGGTATACTTGTATGTCAGAGGCAAAAGGCTAGGGTAAGGGGTAGGAAATTTTTTCATAGTAGATGTATTAATTGATCATAGCGGAATCGTGGGTAAGAAGCTCGTACTCATAAGAATCCTGAGGTTAAAAGTAGAGTTTTTACGGCTAGGATTATGGGGAAAAGCTGGTAGGGTAGGCTTAGTGAACTAGGATTGATGAATAGGATTGTGGTTATGGCATTTATTAATATAATGTTAGCATATTCTGCTAGGAAGAATAGGGCAAATGGGCCAGCAGAGTATTCAACGTTAAACCCTGAGACTAGTTCTGATTCTCCTTCTGTCAGGTCGAAAGGGGCTCGATTGGTTTCTGCAAGTGTAGAGATATACCATATTATTGTTAAGGGTCAGGTAGCAAAGATAAGGTATAGGGGTTCTTGAGTTGTTGCTAGGGTGTTGAGGGTATAGTTTCCGCTTAGGGTGATGATTGATAATAAGATAATTGCTAGGGTTACTTCATAAGAGATTGTTTGTGCTACAGCTCGTAGGGCACCAATTAGAGCGTATTTTGAGTTAGAAGCTCAGCCTGATCATAGAATAGAGTATACGGCTAAACTTGATATAGAGAGTAGAAATAATAGTCCAAGGTTTATGTCTGAGAGTGGGAATGGAATGGGTAGGGGAATTCAGATGGTGAGAGCTAGGAGCAGAGCTAGAATTGGGGTTATTGTGAATAAAAGAGGGGAAGATGTTGAAGGACGAACGGGTTCTTTGATGAAGAGTTTAACTCCATCTGCGATGGGTTGAAGTAATCCAAATGGGCCAACAATATTAGGCCCCTTTCGGGCTTGTATGTAGCTTAAGATTTTTCGTTCAAGTAATGTAAGAAATGCCACTGCAATGAGAATAGGAATAACATATGATAGGGATATGAGCAAATAATTTACAGTGTACATGGTGTGTGCAGCTAGAGAGAGGATTTGAACCTCTGGATAAAGGGCTTAAGCCTTTTGCATTTGCCAAGCTCTGCCACGCTAGCTATCCTTTATCTAGGATGTTCGGTGGTTTGATTCATTCTTATTAGTTCAGTTGTGTTCACTAATTAGAAGGGGGGCATGTCAGTGAACATAGGCCCCACTGCCCCGGTCCTTTCGTACTAGGGGAAGTAAAAGCATAGATAGAAACCGACCTGGATTGCTCCGGTCTGAACTCAGATCACGTAGGACTGTTAATCGTTGAACAAACGAACCCTTAATAGCGGCTGCACCATTAGGTTGTCCTGATCCAACATCGAGGTCGTAAACCTCCTTGTCGATAGGGGCTCTTGAAGGAGATTGCGCTGTTATCCCTGGGGTAGCTTGGTTCATTGGTCAATTATATTGGGTCTGATTACTATTAGTACTTTGAGGGGTATAATCTAGGTTAAGATTATGTGATCTTATTTTTTGGAGGCTAGTCTATACTCCAAGGTCGCCCCAACCAAAAAATTAGGACCATTGAGTGCAAGAGGGTGGGCCTTGAAGGTTTAGAGAGTGGTGGCATTGGTCTAGAATTTTTAAGTTCCACAGGGTCTTCTCGTCTTATGATGATATTCCTGCTTTTGCACAGGGAGATCAATTTCATTGATTATCTGCAAGAGACAGTTAAGACCTCGTTTAGCCATTCATACAGGTCTCGATTTATGAGACAATTGATTGCGCTACCTTCGCACGGTTAGGATACCGCGGCCGTTAAACCTTAGTCACTGGGCAGGCATCACCTTCAATACTTGTGTAAGCTGAAGGCTATGTTTTTGGTAAACAGTCGGGCCTTGGGCTTGCCGAGTTCCTTTTGCAGATTTAAATCTTTCTGGGGGCGCTCCAGGGTAGGTGTAACAGGTTAGTTAAATATTCGGTCTTGTGGAGTTGTGGTATAAGTCGTACTGTTAATAATAGTTTAGTATGTAAGCTTGCGCCTAGAGAGGGGGGTCCCCTTCAAATTACTCATTTTAGCATGAATTCTCCTATGGTCATAGGTTGGTCTGCTAGTGGTGAGGGATTCACGGTGTTTTTGGTATTTTTGGAGATATGAGCTTTAACGCACTCTTGATTGATGGCTGCTTGAAGGCCTACATGTAAAAGGAGTAGTTTGTATTATCCTCTGGTTTAGGTTGTGTCCTGATTTAAAGGAGCTGTACCTCCTTTAAATTACTCCTAAATATCTCATTGTAGTAATTTAGTATATCTGGAGGGGAAAATTTAGGGAGGAACTTACATTCGTTTCGCAGGCAACCAGCTATCACCTAGCTCGATTGGCTTTTCACCTCTACTAACAAGTCATCCCACTCTTTTGCCACAGAGACGGGTTTGCTCATGATAGCTGCTTGTAGGTAGCTCGCATAGGTTTCGGGATGGCAAGCTAAAGTTCATTATGCTTGATTATTCTTGCTAAATCATGATGCAAAAGGTACAAGAGTTGGTCTTTGCTGTTTATATGCTTGGTTTTTCACTGCTATTTCAACTTTCCCTCACGGTACAAATTTTCTATTGCGTCAAGTAACTTTTCTATCGCCTATACTAGGTGTAGAAAAATGTTTTAATTGTTTTGTAGAGAAATTTAGTGTTGTGATTAATTGGTTTGAGCTAGAGTTGGCATCAGGTCGGTCCTAGTTAGAAGACATCTTTCAGGTGTAAGCTGAATGCTTTGCAATTATAGCTACGTCCTGATATGCTAAGTACACCTTCCGGTACACTTACCTTGTTACGACTTACCTCATCTTCAGCTTTGGTTTAGATCATTATTTATGTGGATAATTGCTTGTGAGGAGGGTGACGGGCGGTATGTACGTGCCCTAGAGCCAGTTTAAGGTGAACTTTCTGGTTTCATCTTACTGCTAAATCCGCCTTCTAAGGGGTTTTCATTACCTTGTTCGTTGAAGAATTATTCTATATTAGAAAATGTAGCCCATTTCTTCCATCTCATTCGCTATACCTTGACCTGTCTTGTTAGCGGAGGGCTGTTGTGCTCGCTATTGAACTCTCATTTAGGCGGGCTGGTGACGGCGGTATGTAGGCTGTTTGGGCAAGGGATGGTCGGGTGTATCGTGGAGTATCGATTATAGAACAGGCTCCTCTAGGTGGGTTTAGGGCACCGCCAAGTCCTTAGAGTTTTAAGCGTTTGTGCTCGTAGTTCTCGGGCGGATGTTTTGGTAGGGGTAAACATCTAGATTTAGGGCTAAGCATAGTGGGGTATCTAATCCCAGTTTGTTTCTTAGCTTTCGTGGAGTATAATTGGCCCTATAAGTACTGGGACCATTTTTACGTAGGGTTTTGGTACCTCTTAGGCTTGTGACAGCTTAGGTGTACTTTGGTCCGAGCTGATTAGATAACATGTTTCCACGCTTTACGCCGTGTACCATTAATTTGGGCCTCTTGTATGACCGCGGTGGCTGGCACAAGATTTACCGGCCCTAAGTCATTATAACTAAGTCAAGTTTTCACTTATGGCTTAATGTCAATTACTGCTGGAAGCCCGTGGGGGTGTGGCTGAGCAAGGTGTCTTGGGCTACTACGAGGAGAATATGGTGTGCCTGATACCTGCTCCTCTTACTTCTAGTAGAGTAGAAGTTTATGAGGGCATTTACACTGGAGTGCGGATACTTGCATGTATATGTCTAATGATAATTAATGGTAAGGTTAGGACTAAGTCTTTTGTCCTTGGGTTGGGTAAACCATCTTGGCATCTTCAGTGTCATGCTTTGCGTTAAGCTACAAGGACGTATTGGTTTCGCTGCCTATGTTTTTATTTGGGCAGGCTGATTCGTTTATGTTTTTTGGTTTAAATTGTGCAGGGAGTTTTGGGATGGGGAGGAGAATAGTGGTTGTCATGGTTATGGTGTGAAAATAGGGGGAAGTTGGCTGGAGAGGGTTGGTGAAAATGGGTTGAAAAAATTTTTTGAAAAAAAAAATTTTTTTAAAATTTTTTGAAAAAAAAATTTTTTTTAGTAGTAACTTTAGGAGTGACAAAAATATAAAAAAATGAAAAAAATTGTAAAAAAATCAAAAAAAATGTTGTAAATTGAAGCTATAGTTTTTCTCTAATTTTGAAAAAAATTAGAGAAAAATAGAGCATTGGAAATTGGGTTTTATATGTCCGACAAGCATTCACTATTATACCCCAATTAGTTGGGGGTGGATCAAGATCAACCAAATGCGGATGGCAAGTGCATCAGTGTCCGAATGATTCCACATATACGCCGACCGTCTCATTAATCGGTCCCGGAACAGAGACGCATTACGAAGACCATTGATGTCCAGACCTAAATTGTTGGCTTTCTGACTATGCATAGTATGGGGGCACGTTGAAGTAGCAGAGAAAAAAAAAGGGAGCTAGATGGACGGAAGAGTTAAAAATGTCGAGATTATGGGAGAATATGGTGCATCTCACATACCAGAAGCCTTTTAAAAAGCATTCTGTGGGGATTAAGCCATTAGGGACCCTGAAGTAGGAACCAGAGGTGCGTGAACCATTGTATATTAAATGTAGGTTCCTGAAACTAGAGCATACGGGATCTAACCATGCAAGCGGTTGCTGATTTCTCGTGAGGGGAGGAGACTAGAAATCCATCTGATACTGGACGTTTGACTGCTTGACTGTTATGAGCATATATAGAAATTTAGTGATTGGTGGAAGATCATGAACTGAATAAGGGATTTAAGGCTATATTGGATTAATCACTATAAATGGGTTAAGTAAATTAATGTCCTATAAAACATAGTATGAGGGGATGATTAATGTCCTATATAAATGTATGCACGATAATACATAGAAATACTAAGTAGTACCTCTATGGGGGGGTAGGGGGGGTAGATCTATAGGTGTTCTTGTAGTTGAGTACAACGGCAGTTTTTCAGACTGCAGCCCTTGGATTGTAGCCAAGCAAGAATTATGACGTACTTTGTATCTTTCTTAGGGGTTTGCTTTATTTTAGGTGCTTTGGCAGTGGCATCAAACCCATCGCCGCAGTATGGGGCGATGGGTCTGGTGGTGGCATCTGTGGTAGGGTGTGGGTGGTTGCTGAGTTTGGGGGTATCTTTTATCTCATTGGCCTTATTTTTGGTATATTTGGGGGGCATGCTGGTGGTGTTTGTGTACTGTGTGTCTTTGGCTGCGGATCCTTATGTTGAGGCTTGGGGAGATTGACGAGTTTTAGGGTATGGGGTGGGGTTTGTAGTGGTAATTCTAATGGGTGGGGTGGTGTGAGATTTTGTGGGGTTAGAGGAGTGATGGGTAGGAACGGTGGATTGTGGGGGGAGTGCTGTGGTCCGAGTGGATTTTAGTGGAGTAGCTATGTTTTATTCTTGGGGAGCGGGGATGTTTGTAGTGGCGGGGTGAGGTTTGTTTTTGACACTGTTTGTGGTGTTGGAGTTGGTGCGGGGTCTGTCATGTGGGGCAGTTCGGGCAGTTTAGGTGTGGGGGAGTCAGAAGGTAGTTTAGTGGAGAATACCAGCTTTGGGAGCTGGAGGTAGAGGTTTAAGTCCTCTCTTTCTGAGATGTTGAGGTTGGTGAATTGTGGTGGAGAAAATAGGGGGAAGTTGGCTGGAGAGGGTTGGTGAAAATGGGTGTTGAAAAAATTTTTTGAAAAAAAAAATTTTTTTAAAATTTTTTGAAAAAAAAAATTTTTTTAGTAGTAACTTTAGGAGTGACAAAAATATAAAAAAATGAAAAAAATTGTAAAAAAATCAAAAAAAATGTTGTAAATTGAAGCTATAGTTTTTCTCTAATTTTGAAAAAAATTAGAGAAAAATAGAGCATTGGAAATTGGGTTTTATATGTCCGACAAGCATTCACTATTATACCCCAATTAGTTGGGGGTGGATCAAGATCAACCAAATGCGGATGGCAAGTGCATCAGTGTCCGAATGATTCCACATATACGCCGACCGTCTCATTAATCGGTCCCGGAACAGAGACGCATTACGAAGACCATTGATGTCCAGACCTAAATTGTTGGCTTTCTGACTATGCATAGTATGGGGGCACGTTGAAGTAGCAGAGAAAAAAAAAAGAGAGCTAGATGGACGGAAGAGTTAAAAATGTCGAGATTATGGGAGAATATGGTGCATCTCACATACCAGAAGCCTTTTAAAAAGCATTCTGTGGGGATTAAGCCATTAGGGACCCTGAAGTAGGAACCAGAGGTGCGTGAACCATTGTATATTAAATGTAGGTTCCTGAAACTAGAGCATACGGGATCTAACCATGCAAGCGGTTGCTGATTTCTCGTGAGGGGAGGAGACTAGAAATCCATCTGATACTGGACGTTTGACTGCTTGACTGTTATGAGCATATATAGAAATTTAGTGATTGGTGGAAGATCATGAACTGAATAAGGGATTTAAGGCTATATTGGATTAATCATCATATATGGGTTAGATAAATTAATGCCCTATAAAACATAGTATGAGGAAGTGATTAATGTCCTATATAAATGTATGCACGATAATACATAGAAATACTAAGTAGTACCTCTATGGGGGGGTAGGGGGGGGTAGATCTATAGGTGTTCTTGTAGTTGAGTACAACGGCAGTTTTTCAGACTGCAGCCCTTGGATTGTAGCCAAGCAAGAATTATGATGTACTTTGTATCTTTCTTAGGGGTTTGCTTTATTTTAGGTGCTTTGGCAGTGGCATCAAACCCATCGCCGCAGTATGGGGCGATGGGTCTGGTGGTGGCATCTGTGGTAGGGTGTGGGTGGTTGCTGAGTTTGGGGGTATCTTTTATCTCATTGGCCTTATTTTTGGTATATTTGGGGGGCATGCTGGTGGTGTTTGTGTACTGTGTGTCTTTGGCTGCGGATCCTTATGTTGAGGCTTGGGGAGATTGACGAGTTTTAGGGTATGGGGTGGGGTTTGTAGTGGTAATTCTAATGGGTGGGGTGGTGTGAGATTTTGTGGGGTTAGAGGAGTGATGGGTAGGAACGGTGGATTGTGGGGGGAGTGCTGTGGTCCGAGTGGATTTTAGTGGAGTAGCTATGTTTTATTCTTGGGGAGCGGGGATGTTTGTAGTGGCGGGGTGAGGTTTGTTTTTGACACTGTTTGTGGTGTTGGAGTTGGTGCGGGGTCTGTCATGTGGGGCAGTTCGGGCAGTTTAGGTGTGGGGGAGTCAGAAGGTAGTTTAGTGGAGAATACCAGCTTTGGGAGCTGGAGGTAGAGGTTTAAGTCCTCTCTTTCTGAGATGTTGAGGTTGGTGAGTTTTCTAGTGTTTATTATCCCTCTGTTTTCTTCCTTTACTTTTTCCTTACCTTTCCCTTTAAATTTTTCCCCCCCCCCCTTCCCCCCCCCCCATTCTGTAATTAGGCGGGGGGAAAGATACTCTAAGAAGAACAATTCTTCAATTTTTGGTTTACAAGACCAATGTTTTAATAAACTATTAGAGTATTAATAGAGGATTTTGTTTTCTAGGGTTGCAATGGTGGGGAATAGGAAGAGTGAGGAAGTAGGTGAAAGAAGCTACTTGTCCGATAATGATGAATGGATGTTCTACAGGTTGGCTCCCGATTCATGTTAGGATGAGTAGATTGGTAAATAGAAGTCAGAATAGTGTTTGAGATAGGGGCCGAAAAGTTATGGAGCGTAGTTTGGATTTGTGGAGGAGTGGAATGAGGAGGAGGATTAAAATGGAGGCGGTTAGGGCCAGTACACCTCCTAGTTTATTGGGGATTGATCGTAAAATTGCGTATGCAAATAGGAAGTATCATTCTGGTTTAATATGTGGAGGTGTGGTTAGTGGATTGGCTGGGTAAAGTTTTCTGGGTCTCCTAGAAGGTTTGGGAAGAAGAAGGTGAGGGTTAAGAGTGGGATAAATAGTAAGATGAATCCTAGAATGTCTTTTGTGGTAAAATAGGGGTGAAATGGAATTTTGTCGCAATGGGAGATGATTCCTAGGGGATTATTAGAGCCGGATTCGTGGAGGAAAGTTAGGTGAATGATTGAGAGGCTTGCGATGAGGAAAGGTAAGAGGAAGTGAAGGGCGAAGAATCGCGTTAGGGTGGGGTTGTCTACGGAAAATCCTCCTCAGGCTCATTCAACAAGGGTTTGGCCGATGTAGGGAATGGCTGAAAGAAGATTAGTGATAACGGTAGCTCCTCAGAAGGATATTTGTCCTCATGGCAGAACATAGCCTACAAAAGCTGTGGCTATAAGTGTAAAGAGTAGGATAACTCCAGTATTTCATGTCTCTTTGTAGAGGTATGAGCCATAGTATAGTCCTCGTCCAATATGTAAGTAGATGCAGATAAAGAAGAAGGAGGCTCCGTTTGCGTGAAGATTACGGATAAGTCAGCCATATTGGATGTCTCGGCAGATATGGGCTACAGAGTGAAAGGCTAGGGAGGTGTCGGCTGTATAGTGAGTGGCTAGTAGTAATCCAGTTAGGATTTGTGTAATGAGACAGATTCCTAGTAAGGATCCGAAGTTCCATCAGGTTGAAATGTTTGAGGGGGATGGTAGGTCAATTAGGGAGTTGTTGATGATTTTAAGTAGGGGGTGTGATTTTCGGATGTTTGGGGCCATTAGTTAAGTAGAAGTAAGATAAAGATTGACAAGGCAAAGGAGCTTAGGTAGGTTTTAATTAATCCTGAGTGTAATGGGGTGCAGGATTTTGTGGCTAAGAGTTGGATATCGGCAAGTCCTTCTGGTCCGATTTTTTTGCATCATGATAAGTCAATTAGGTGGGATGCAATTTTTTGTCCAGAGTTGAGGAGTTTAGTGGAGGTTGTTCGGTGGCTAAGTGGGTTGAAGTAACCTAATGTTAGAGAGAAGTTCATTAGGGTATTTTGGTTAGGGAGAGTAAGGTTGTGGGTTAGGTTTGTTAGTTCTAGGGCTAAGAGGATACCTAGGATTGTGACTAGGAGAGCGGCAATTTTGATGATGGTGGGTATTGTTATTGGAAGTGTTTTTGTGGGAAGTATGTTGGATGAGATTAGAATACCTGCAGTAATGCTTCCTAAAGCGAGGCGGGTCATGGGGTTTAGGATATTAGGTATGTTTTCGTTAATGGGGGCTGTAGGGGTGATTCGACAATATCCGGTTTGAACTATAAGAGTTATTCGTAGACTGTATGTAGCTGTAAATGATGTAGCGAGTAATGTAAGTAGTAGGGCTCAAGAGTTTAGGTAGGAATTGTTGAGGCTCTCGATGATAAGGTCTTTGGAGTAGAACCCGGCTAAGAAGGGGGTGCCGATCAGGGCAAGGTTGCCGATGGTGAGGCAGGAAGAGGTTATGGGGAGAAGTTTTGTAATCCACCTATTTTTCGGATGTCTTGTTCTCCGGCAAGGTTGTGGATAATTGAGCCTGAGCATAGGAATAGTATGGCTTTGAAGAAGGCGTGAGTGGAGATGTGTAGGAATGCTAGTTGAGGGAGGTTAAGACCGATGGTTACTATTATTAGTCCGAGTTGGCTAGATGTAGAGAAAGCAATGATTTTTTTAATATCATTTTGTGTTAATGCGCAGATAGCTGCAAATATAGTGGAGATAGCACCTAAACATAAGCACAGGGTTAGGGCTGTTAGGGAGTTGGAGAACATGGGGTGGGTGCGAATAAGTAGGAAGATGCCGGCTACAACTATAGTGCTTGAGTGTAATAGGGCAGATACTGGTGTGGGGCCTTCTATGGCAGCAGGGAGTCATGGGTGAAGACCAAATTGTGCGGATTTGCCGGTAGCAGCAATAATTAATCCTAGGAGTGGGAGGATGGGGATTTGATTGTTGTGTTGGGGTTGGATGTCTCATGAGTTAATAGAGGAGGCTAGTCAGGCTATGCATATAATAAGTCCAATATCTCCAATTCGGTTGTAGATGATTGCTTGGAGGGCGGCAGTATTAGCGTCAGTTCGTCCGTGTCATCAACCAATTAGGAGAAAGGATATAATGCCTACTCCTTCTCAGCCGATAAAAAGTATGAATATGTTGTTGGCGACTGTTAGGACGAGTATAGCAATTAGGAATATGAGGAGGTATAAGAAGAATTTAGTGATAGAGGGGTCTGAAGCTATGTATCAGGTTGCGAATTGTATAATTGATCAGGTTACAAATAAGGCGATAGGAAAAAATACTGTGGAATATTGGTCGAGTTTAAAGCTTATGAGGATCTTGAAGTTGGTGGTGAGATTTCAGTGTCAGTAGGAGGTAATTGTATTGGTTCCGGAGAGCATATAGGTGATTATGGGAATGAGACTGATGAGGAAAGCAGATTTTACATAGGAAGTAATAGTTGAAGGGGTATTTTTGTGATTGGAGAAGATGAGGGTGGAAATGATTGGCATAGAGAGGATTGTTAGTGTTAGTAGGGTTATGGTATTAAGGAGTAATAAGGTTTTTATTACTTTTACTTGGAGTTGCACCAAGATTAGTGGCTCCTAAGACCAGTGGATTACTATTATCCTTTAAAAGTAAGGGGGCTGAGAGTTTAGTCTCAGATGCAGGAGTTAGCAGTTCTTGCTGGTTAAACCGCCCCTTGGCGAATAAGGAGGTTTGAACTTCTATTTTTAGAATCACAGTCTAATGTTTGGGTTGAAACTATATTCGCATTATATATAATTTGAAATGAGTTCTGGTTTAGTGATTAAGAGAAGTATGGGTAAGGTGTGAAGGGTTATTAGTAGGTGTTCTCGTGTGGTTGTGCAGTGAATTGAGGTGATGTGAGAGGGAGGTGCTCCTCGTTGAGTAGCGAGGAATATGGTCAGGCTGTAGGAGGCGGTGAGTAGGGTTGCAAGGCCAGTTAGAATGATTGTAAAAGGGGATCATTTGAATAGGCTGATTATAATGGTAAGTTCGGCTATGAGATTGATTGTTGGGGGGAGGGCTATGTTTGTTAGGTTGGCTAGAAGTCATCATGTGCATATGAGGGGGAGTAGAGATTGTAAGCCTCGGGTTAGGATCAGGATACGACTGTGTGTACGTTCGTAGTTTGTGTTTGCCAGGCAGAATAATATGGAGGAGGTGAGGCCATGGGCGATTATAAGGGTTATGGCTCCTGAGAAGGATCATTCAGTTTGGATTATGCAGGCAGCGATTGTGAGGCCTATGTGGCTAATAGATGAGTATGCGATTAGTGATTTTAGATCAGTTTGGCGTAGGCAGATGGAGCTGGTTATTAGTGCGCCTCATAGGGCGAGGGTAAGGAACGGGTAGGAGAGGTAGGTAGTTAGTGGGCCTGTAATTGCAGTAATTCGTATGATACCATAACCACCTAATTTTAGGAGGAGGGCAGCGAGGAGTATGGATCCTGCAATGGGAGCTTCTACATGAGCTTTTGGCAGTCATAGGTGAAGTCCATATAGTGGGCTTTAACTATAAATGCTGTTAAGAGTGCTATGCTTGATAGAATGTTAGTCCATGACGATGATGATAGGGGATGTAGAAGTTTTATGGTAGGTATGTGAAGTGTGCCTGTTTGTATGTGGAGGTGTAGAAGAGCGATTAGCAGGGGGAGGGAGCTGATTAGGGTATAAAATAAAAGATAAATGCCAGCGCTAAGACGTTCTGGTTGGTTGCCTCATCGTGTGATTAAAATTAGTGTTGGAATTAGGGTAGCTTCGAAAGAGATGTAAAATAAGGATAGTTCTGTGGATGAAAAGGCTAGGAGAATAAAGGGTTGGATAGTAATAAGAGTGGTGATGAAGATATATTTTCGTGTCATTGGTTCGGGGTGAAGGTGGTTTTGGCTGGCAATAAGTATGAGTGGAAGAAGTCAGCAGGAAAGTACTAGGAGTGGGGCTGAGATTTGATCAATACCTGATCATTGGTTTAAAAATTTGTAGGGGAAGTATGTTGGGTGCAATCATTGTAGGCTAAGGGAAGCGATTAGTAAGCTGTAGGTTGTGGTAATAGTTCAGGTGAGGTTTTTGGGGGATAGTAGGGCTGTTGGGATGAGTATTATCGTAGGGATTATAATTTTTAGCATTGTAGTAGATTTAGGTTGTGGAGATGGTCTGAGCCGTGGGTTCGGGTTGATGCTACTAGTATGGCGAGTCCTGTACCAGCTTCACAGGCAGAGAAGGTTAGTATTAGTACGGGGATGAGTGTGAATGATGGAGTTTGGGTATGGATTGGTCAGATTGAGAGGGCGATGTATAGTGAGAGTATCATGCTTTCTAGGCATAGTAGGGCTGAGATGAAGTGGGTTCGATGAAAGGCTAGTCCTAGACAGCTGAGGATGAAGGCAGAATAGAAGCTGGGGTGTACTAACATGAGAAAGTTACAGTAGTTGCTGTAATTTGCCGAGTCGAAGTCGGCTGTCTTGTATTAGACTAACTTTCTATTATTCAGCTCATTCAAGTCCTCCTTGGACCCACTCGTAGACTAATCCGAGGGTCAGTAGAAGTAGAATTAGGGAGGTTCATAGTATTGTGAGTAGTGGATTGGGGAGTTGGATTGCTCATGGGAGAGGGAGTAGTAGGGCGATTTCTAGGTCAAATAGTAAGAATAAGATTGCTACTGAGGAAGAATCGGATCGAGAATGGCAGTCGAGCTGATCCTAGGGGATCAAAGCCACATTCGTATGGAGAGAGTTTTTCGGTGTCTGGGCTTATTTGGGCTAGTCATAAGTTGATAGTAGTTAGGAGAGTGCTGAGGATTAGGGTTACTAGGAGTATAAATGTAATTATGTTTATTACTCTTCTCTGGGATGTAACCAGATTTTAAAGATTGGAAGTCAATTGTAATAATTATACTAGAAGAGTAAGATCCTCATCAGTAGATGGTGATGTAGAGGAATAATCAGATTACATCAACGAAGTGTCAGTATCAAGCAGCTGCTTCAAAGCCGAAATGATGATTAGATGTAAAATGAAATTTGACAAGGCGGAGAAGACATACGGTTAGGAAGGTGGATCCAATAATTACGTGTAATCCGTGGAATCCAGTTGCTACAAAGAATGTGGAGCCGTAAACTCCATCAGCAATAGAGAATGGAGCTTCGTGGTACTCTATGGTTTGTAGTAGGGTAAAATAAAATCCAAGGAGGATGGTTAATAGTATAGCTTGAATAGCCTGTTTTCGGTTGCATTCGGTAATGCTGTGATGGGCTCAGGTTACGGTGACTCCGGATGCTAGGAGGACGGCGGTGTTGAGTAGTGGAACTTCTATAGGGTTTAATGGAGTAATTCCAGTAGGGGGTCATAAGCCTCCGAGCTCAGGTGTAGGTGCTAGGCTTGAGTGGAAGAATGCTCAGAAAAATCCTAGGAAGAAGAAAGCTTCTGATGTAATGAATAGGACTATTCCGTATCGTAAGCCCTTTTGGACGGTCGGGGTGTGATGGCCTTGGAATGTTCCTTCTCGGACAATGTCTCGTCATCATTGGATTATAATGAGGATTAGGGATACTAGGCCTACTGAAAGTAAGTGGGTGGAGTTAAAATGAAATCATATGATTAGGCCAGAGGTCGTAAGGAGGGCTGCAATAGCTCCAAAGATGGGTCATGGGCTTGGATCTACTATGTGGTATGAGTGTGCTTGGTGTGCCATTAGATGTTTTCTTGTAAGTATAAAGTATAAGCTAATAAGTAGAACGAATACGTAGGCTTGGATTATTGCCACTGCTAATTCTAGAATGGTAAGTAAGAGTAGGATGGTGAAGGTTACGATGGATATAGCTGGGAAGATTTGTAGTAGGGCAATTGTAGCGGTGGAGGTGAGTTGGATTAGTAAGTGTCCTGCAGTTAAGTTTGCGGTGAGTCGGACCCCTAGGGCAATGGGACGAATGATTTGGCTGATAGTTTCGATTAGGATTAGGGCAGGAATGAGTGGGGTTGGGGTACCTTCCGGCAGAATATGGCCTAATGATGTGGAGGGTTGGTTTCGAAGTCCGGTGAGGATAGTAGCGAGTCAAAGAGGAAAAGCTAGTGCTATATTTATAGATAGTTGGGTTGTGGGAGTAAAGGTATATGGTAGTAGCCCAAGTAGGTTAGTTAGGAGAAGGAGGATTATCAGTGAAGATAGGATGAGGGCTCATTTATGACCAGGCTTGTTTAGGGGGTTTATTAGTTGTTTGGTTATTAATTTAGTCAGTCAGAGTTGTACAGTTGTCAGGCGGTTGGAGAGTCAACGGCTATTGGGGGATGGTAAGAGAATAGTAGGAAAGATTATGGAGATTATGATTAATGGGAATCCCATGAGTTGGGGACTAGCGAATTGGTCAAAGAATGTTAAGTTCATGGTCAGTATCAGGGTAGGGGTTTAAGGGTGGATTTAATTTTGTGAGATGGTGGATTGGGGAAGTACATGGTTGAGGATTTAGGTTGTATGATTAGCAGAAAGATGATTCATAGGGAGGTCATGATGAAGAATCAGGGGTTAGGATTTAATTGAGGCATATCATTAAGGAGGAGTAAAACCTCTATCTTCTAGCTTAAAAGGCTAGTGCTGTGGCATAGCTTCTTAATGATTAGTTTGAGAGGTGTGATGATCAATTCTCGAAGTATGGGAGTGGGGCTGATTCAATTACGATTGGTATGTAGCTGTGGTTAGCTCCACAGATTTCTGAGCATTGACCATAAAAAATTCCAGGCCGGGTTGCTGTGAATGAAGTTTGATTGAGTCGTCCAGGGATAGCGTCGGTTTTTACTCCGAGAGTGGGGACTGCTCAAGAGTGTAGGACATCTCCAGCGGTAACAATTACTCGGATAGGGGATTCTATGGAATTACAACTCGGTTGTCTACTTCTAGGAGTCGGAAATGGCCTGTGGGTAGTTCTGAAGTTGGAATTATGTAAGAGTCAAATGAGAGGTCTTTAAAGTCTGTATATTCATATGATCAGTATCATTGATGGCCAATTGCCTTTAGGGTTAGATCTGGTTCATCAATTTCGTCTATTATGTATAGGATTTGGAGGGATGGAAGGGCTAGTAAGATTAGTACAATGGCGGGTAGGATAGTCCAGATAAGTTCAATTTCTTGGGCATCTACAGTATTGGAGGATAATTTTTCTGTGAGTATGAGGGTTAGAATGTATAGGACTAGGCTGCAGATGGCCAGTGCTACTATTAGAGCGTGGTCATGGAATTCGACTAGTTCTTCTATGATTGGGGATGATGCGTCTTGGAATCCAAGTTGGGATGGGTTGGCCACGTGAGATGTACAGGGGTTTAACCTGTGATTTGGTCTTGACAAGGCCATGTAATAGATTTACTAACTTCTCATAAGAAAGAAGCATAAGTGGTTAGTGCGGTTGGCTTGAAACCAACATGAGGAGGTTCGATTCCTTCCTTTCTTGGACTTGAACATATGCTGGTTCTTCAAAGGTGTGGTGAGGGGGTGGGCAGCCGTGGATTCATTCGATGTTTGTAGGGGTCAGTTCAGGTTGTTGGATTTTACGCTTAGAAGAAAATGCCTCTCAGATAATGAACATGAGTATAATGACAGCCGTTATGGAGATTAGGGAGCCAATGGAGGATATGGTGTTTCAAATGGTGTAGGCATCTGGGTAGTCAGAGTATCGTCGTGGTATTCCGGCTAGTCCTAGAAAGTGCTGTGGGAAAAAGGTTAGGTTAACTCCTGTGAATATGACTCCAAAGTGGGCTTTTGTTCAGGTTGGGTGTAGGGTGAATCCTGTGAATAGGGGGAATCAGTGTGTGAATCCGGCTAAGATAGCGAATACGGCTCCTATGGATAGGACATAGTGGAAGTGTGCAACTACGTAGTATGTGTCGTGTAGAGCAATGTCAAGTGAGGAGTTGGCTAGTACGATGCCAGTAAGTCCTCCAATGGTAAAGAGGAAAATAAAGCCTAGGGCTCAGAGGATTGGAGGGTCTCATTTGATTGTACCTCCATGAAGGGTAGCTAGTCAGCTAAAGACTTTGATACCAGTGGGGATGGCAATAATTATAGTGGCGGATGTAAAGTAGGCTCGTGTATCAACGTCTATTCCGACGGTAAATATATGGTGAGCTCATACGATGAAGCCTAGGAATCCAATGGATAGTATGGCTCAGACTATTCCTATATATCCGAAGGGTTCTTTTTTTCCAGCGTAATAGGCAACTACATGGGAGATAATTCCGAATCCTGGGAGAATGAGGATATAAACTTCTGGGTGGCCAAAAATCAGAATAGATGTTGGTATAGAATAGGGTCTCCTCCTCCTGCAGGGTCGAAGAATGAGGTATTGAGATTTCGGTCAGTAAGGAGCATAGTAATGCCAGCAGCTAGTACTGGGAGGGATAATAGTAGGAGGATAGCAGTAATTAGGACGGATCACACAAATAGTGGGGTTTGGTATTGTGATAAGGCTGGGGGTTTTATATTGATAGCGGTAGTAATAAAGTTAATTGCTCCGAGGATAGAAGATACTCCAGCGAGATGTAAGGAGAAGATAGCTAGGTCTACAGAGGGACCTGCGTGGGCTATATTCCCGGCTAGTGGGGGGTAGACGGTTCATCCAGTACCCGCTCCAGCTTCAATAGTGGATGAGGCTAGTAGGAGTAGAAATGATGGTGGTAGGAGTCAGAAGCTTATGTTGTTCATTCGGGGGAAGGCCATATCAGGGGCTCCAATTATAAGTGGAACTAATCAGTTCCCAAAGCCGCCAATTATTACTGGTATAACTATGAAGAAAATTATAACGAAGGCATGGGCTGTTACGATGACGTTGTAAATTTGGTCATCACCTAGTAAAGTGCCTGGTTGGCCAAGTTCAGCGCGGATTAGTAGGCTTAGGGCTGTGCCTACTATACCTGCTCATGCACCAAAAATAAGGTACAATGTACCGATATCTTTATGGTTTGTTGAGAATAATCATCGATTGATAAAGGTCACAGGTAAGATGGCTGAGAGATTAGGCGTTAGGCTGTAGTCCTTTTTACAGAGGTTCAAGTCCTCTTCTTATCGGCTTTGTAGTGAAGTTCATGTTGGGTTGCAAACCCATCGATGTGCAATAGAAGTGCACCGAAGCCTGGTAGGCAGAAGCCTGTTGGATGGGGCACTTAGCTGTTAACTAAGGGGTTGTGGGATCAAAGCCCACCTGTCTAGTGAGGCTTTAGCTTAATAAAAGCGTCCGATTTGCATTCGGGAGATACAGGTTAATGTCCTGTTGGCTTTAGCAGAAACTAAGAGGATTTAACTCTTATTTAAAGCTTTGAAGGCCTTTGGTTTATCTATTATCCTAAGTTTCTAGAACAAGGAGAAGATTATGGGGGATAGGGGGATGAGGGTGATGCAGAGAGAAGTAAGAATTGCGGTGGGG
>NW_028290153.1:0-25088 GCF_059628265.1 Tinamus guttatus | reverse complement strand
CCTCGGGAAGGGGGGGGGTTCTGGGGGGGGTCCCCGTGTTGGGGCCGGGGGGAGGGGCCCGGGGTCCCGCGGGGGGGGTCCCGGGGGGGCTGCCCCCCCCCCCAGCCCCCACTGACCCCGCCCCCCGCTCCCCCCCCCCAGCGCTGGGGAACGTGGGGGGCGGGGCCGGCGCCTGCTCCTGCCACCTGCGCTGGCCCCGCCCCCCCGCCCACGTGCGGCTGCCGGCGCTGGGGGGGCGGCTGGGGGGGCGGAGCTCTGCCCCAACCACGTGGTCAGGTAGGGACCGCCCCCGGGACCCCCCCTCCTGGGAACCCCCCCGGGACCCCCCCCAGGGAACCCCCAGGGAACCCCCAGGACCCGCCCCCAGGACCCCCCCTCGTGACCCCCCCGGGACCCCCCAACAACTCCCAGACCCCCCCACGTGACCCCCCCCACGTGACCCCCCCCCCGGGAGCCCCAGAGCCCCCCCGAAACTCCCCTCCCCCCTCGGCCCCGCCCTCCAGTTCCCGGAAATCCCCCCCCTCCCCCATCCTGCGAAAACAGGAACCGGGCGCCCACGGGGGGGCGGGGCCTGGGGATGGGGGGCGGAGCCACGATGGAGAAGTGACCCCTCCCCCCAGCAACCCTGCCCCATAGCACCCCCTGCCCCATAGAATCCCTGCCCCATAGCAGCCGCATCCCATAGCCACCCCCTACCCCATAGCATCCCCCCCATAGCATCCCTGCCCCATAGCAGCCCCTGCCCCATAGCCCCCCCACCCCATAGCATCCCCCCATAGCACCCCTGCCCCATAGCAGCCGCATCCCATAGCACCCCCTGCCCCATAGCCAGCCCCTGCCCCATAGCAGCCCCATCCCATAGCCACCCCCTGCCCCATAGCATCCCTGCCCCATAGCAACCCCCCCATAGCACCCCCTGCCCCATAGGCCACCCCACCCCATAGCATCCCCCCATAGCACCCCTGCCCCATAGCATCCCCCCCATAACAACCCTGCCCCATAGTAGCCCCTGCCCCATAGCACCCCCACCCCATAGCACCTCTGCCCCATAGCACCCCCCACACCCCCCCCGCCCCCCCAGGTTCCTGCTGCCCCCAGCGGCAGCTCTGGATCTGCGGCCCCCAGGACGCTCCGTGGGTCACGGAGCTGCTCCGGATCTGGGAGCGCCGAGGTGGGTCCCGCCCCACACATTGGGGCGGGAATGTGACCCCTCCCCCCCGGGGCTGCCCCACACGTGGGGCGGAACCTCAAACCCCCCCCCCCCATCCTCTCCCCCCAACAGAGGCCCGGAGACCCCCGGAGCGGCCCCACGGCAGCCCCACGGAGCCCCCCCTGAGGAGCCCCCACGGAGCCCCCCAGCCCCACGGAGCCCCCCAGCCCCACGGATCCCCCTGGCCCCACGGATCCCCCTGACCCCCTGGATCCCCCTGGCCCCACAGCAGGAGCCGGCCCCACAGATCCCCCCAGCCCCACGGAGCCCCCTGACCCCCTGGATCCCCCCAGCCCCACGGAGCCCCCCAGCCCCACAGATCCCCCCAGCCCCACGGAGCCCCCCAGCCCCACGGAGCCCCCCAGCCCCACGGATCCCCCCGGCCCCACGGAGCCCCCCAGCCCCACGGAGCCCCCCAGCCCCACAGAGCCCCCCAGCCCCACGGATCCTCCCAGCCCCACAGATCCCCCCAGCCCCACAGATCCCCCCAGCCCCACGGGGCCCCCCGGCCCCACGGGGCCCCCCAGCCCCCTAGGAGCGGAGCGGAGCCGGGGGGGCGGCCGCGGGGCCGTGGGGCAGGACCCCCCCCGCGCTGGCCGTGGGGCTGGCCCTGCTGGCCGTGGGGCTGGGCCTGGGGGGGGGCCCTGCTGCGCTGGGGGGGGGGCCGCCCCACACGTGGGGGCTGAGACCCACGGCCGGCTACGAATAAAAAGGGGGATTCGCCCCCGAATCCACGTTCCCGTGGGGGGCTGGGGGGCACGCGTGTCGGGGGTCACGCGTGTCAGGGGTCACACACGTGTCGGGGGTCACACACGTGTCGGGGGTCACACGCGTGTCGGGGGTCACGCGTGTCGGGGGTCACACGTGTCGGGGTCACGCGTGTCGGGGGTCACACGTGTCGGGGGGTCACACGCGTGTCGGGGGTCACACGTGTCGGGGGTCACGCGTGTTGGGGGTCACATTCCGGGGGTTCCTCTTTATTCTGGCCGTGGCCGCCTGATCCGGTTGTACCCATGTGTGTCCTTAGCATGTTCTTAGCATGTTCTTAGCATGTTCTTAGCGTGTCCTGGTGTGTCCTTAGCGTGTTCTTAGCGTGTTCCGCGGGGCCTTGGTGTATCCTGGTGCTCATGGGTTTGTCCTTATGGAATCCTGGCGTGTCCTTGGCGTGTCCTTACTGTGTCCTGGCGTGTCCCCACGGGGTCCTGGCGTGTCCGTCCCGTGTCCTTAGTGTGTCCTTGGTGTGTGTTAGGGTGTCCCGGTGTGTCCTAGGGGTCCTTAGCGTGTCCTGGCATGTCCTTGCCGTGTTCTTGTCGTGTCTGTCCCGTGTCCCCACTGTCCCCTGTGTCCCCCTGTCCCCCCATTGTCCCTTGTTGTCCCCATTGTCCCCGTTGGTCACGTGTCCCTGGTCACATGTCCCTGGTCACGTGTCCAGCAGCCCCTCGCACGCCCGCGCCAGCTCCCCCAGTCTCCTCGTTGTGTCCCTGTCCTGTCGTTCCCGTTGTCCCCCGTTGTCCCCGTTGTCCCCTCGTTGTCCCCATTGTCCCCATTGTCCCCTCATTGGTCACGTGTCCAGCAGCCCCTCGCACGCCCGCGCCAGCTCCCCCAGTCTCCTCGTTGTGTCCCTGTCCTGTCGTTCCCGTTGTCCCCCGTTGTCCCCGTTGTCCCCTCGTTGTCCCCATTGTCCCCATTGTCCCCTCATTGGTCACGTGTCCAGCAGCCCCTCGCACGCCCGCGCCAGCTCCCCCAGTCTCCGTCTCGCGAAGTCGACCCTGGTCAGGGCCAGGAGGCAGCTCCGGCAGGCGGCGTAACTGGAACCCTCGTGGGGTTGTCCTGTGGCCACCTGCAATGGGGACAATGACAATGGGGACAATGACACCAATGACACCAATGTAACTGGAACCCTCGTGGGGTTGTCCTGTGGCCACCTGCAATGGGGACAATGACAATGGGGACAATGACACCAATGACACCAATGTAACTGGAACCCTCGTGGGGTTGTCCTGTGGCCACCTGCAATGGGGACAATGGGGACAATGGGGACAATGTGTCACCAACGTGTCACCAATGTAACTGGAACCTTCGTGGGGCTGTCCTGTGGCCACCTGTGACAATGACAATGGGGACAATGACATCAATGACAATGACAATGACACCAATGTAGCTGGAACCTTCGTGGGGTTGTCCTGTGGCCACCTGCAATGGGGACAATGACAATGACACCAATGACAATGACACCAATGACAATGACAATGACACCAACGTGTCACCAATGTAACTGGAACCTTCGTGGGGTTGTCCTGTGGCCACCTGCAATGGGGACAATGACAATGGGGACAATGACAATGACATCAATGTAACTGGAACCCTCGTGGGGTTGTCCTGTGGCCACCTACAATGGGGACAATGGGGACAACGTGTCACTAATGTGTCACCAATGTAACTGGAACCCTCGTGGGGTTGTCCTGTGGCCACCTGCAATGACAGTGACAATGACAATGACAATGGGGACAATGACAATGACACCAATGTAACTGGAACCCTCGTGGGGCTGTCCTGTGGCCACCTGCAATGACAATGGGGACAATGACAATGACAATGGGGACAATGACACCAACGTGTCACCAATGTAACTGGAACCCTCGTGGGGCTGTCCTGTGGCCACCTGGGAAAGGGACAATGACATCAATGTGTCACCAATGTGTCACCATGTACCCCTAATGTAACTGGAACCCTTGTGGGGCTGCCCCGTGGCCACCTGTGAGGGGACAATGGGGACAATGACAATGACAATGGGGACAATGTGTCACCATGTACCCCTAATGTAGCTGGAGCCCTCGTGGGGCTGCCCCGTGGCCACCTGCAATGGGGACAATGGGGACACCTGGCCCCAATGTCCCCATGTCCCCCCATTGTCCCCCCATTGTCCCACCTGTGTCAGGTACCGTATCTGGCCCGTCAGCTCCGTCTCCACGCGGGTGTCCCCGTGTCCCTCATTGTCCCCATGTCCCCTCATTGTCCCCGTTGTCCCACCTGTGTCAGGTACCGGATCTGCGCCGTCAGCTCCGTCTCCACGCGGGTGTCCCCGTGTCCCTCATTGTCCCCATGTCCCCCCATTGTCCCCATTGTCCCACCTGTGTCAGGTACCGGATCTGCGCCGTCAGCTCCGTCTCCACGCGGGTGTCCCTCATTGTCCCCATGTCCCCTCATTGTCCCCTCATTGTCCCCATGTCCCCCCATGTCCCACCTGTGTCAGGTACCGTATTTGCGCCGTCAGCTCCGTCTCCACGCGGGTGTCCCCGTTGTCCCCGTTGTCCCCTCATTGTCCCCTCATTGTCCCCCCATTGTCCCCATTGTCCCACCTGTGTCAGGTACCGTATCTGGCCTGTCAGCTCCGTCTCCACGCGGGTGTCCCCGTGTCCCTCATTGTCCCCATTGTCCCCATTGTCCCCGTTGTCCCCATGTCCCCCCATTGTCCCACCTGTGTCAGGTACCGTATCTGGCCCGTCAGCTCCGTCTCCACGCGGGTGTCCCCGTGTCCCTCATTGTCCCCGTGTCCCTCGTTGTCCCCATGTCCCCCCATTGTCCCCATTGTCCCACCTGTGTCAGGTACCGTATCTGCGCCGTCAGCTCCGTCTCCACGCGGGTGTCCCCGTGTCCCTCATTGTCCCCATGTCCCCCCATTGTCCCCATTGTCCCACCTGTGTCAGGTACCGGATCTGCGCCGTCAGCTCCGTCTCCACGCGGGTGTCCCCGTTGTCCCCATGTCCCCCCATTGTCCCCATGTCCCCTCATTGTCCCCATTGTCCCACCTGTGTCAGGTACCGGATCTGCCCCGTCAGCTCGGTCTCCACGCGGCTCACGGCTGCTCCGAATTGGGCCGCCTGTCGCTCCAGGAGCCGCTCGGCCGCCTTCTCCTTGGACAGCTCCAGGATCACGGTGCCTGCGCGGCCAATCAGCGACGGCCCCGCCCCCGGCCCCGCCCCCGGCCCCGCCGCCCGGGCCCCGCCCAGGGCCTGCCCCGCCCCCCGCCCCCACCCCCGACCAGGCCCCGCCCCCGACCAGGCCCCGCCCCCGGACACGCCCCCGCCCATTGCCCCGGGCCTGCCCAACCCCCTGGCCACGCCCTCACCCAGACCCCGCCCCCCAGACAAGCCCCCGCCCCCGGACACGCCCTCAGCCAGGCCCCGCCCCCCGGACACGTCCCCGCCCCTAGCCCCGGACACGCCCTGAGTCCGGGCCCGCCCCTAGCCCCGCCCCCGCCGATAGACCCGCCCCCTGCACACGGACCGCCCACCACAGGAAAGCCCCGCCCACCCGGGAGGCCACGCCCACCCAGAACGCCCTGCACCCAGACGCGCACCACCCACAGCGAAGCCCCGCCCCCTTCAGCAAGACCCCGCCCCCCCGGGACCCCCAGCAAAGCCCCGCCTCCTCGTTAACACCCCGCCCACCACAGGAAAGCCCCGCCCACCCGGGAGGCCTCGCGCCCAGACGGGCACCACCCCCAGCAAAGCCCCGCCCCTCATTAAAACCCCGCCCCTCAGCGAGGCCCCGCCCCCGGGAGGCCCCGCCCACCGCCTCCCCCCTCCCCCCGGGGGCGGCGCGGCCCCGCCGGAAGCGCCGCCCCGCCGGAAGCCCCGCCCCCGGAAGCCCCGCCCACCGGCGCTCTGCAGCGCGGCCCCGATCTCGCGCTCCAGCTCCTCCAGGACGCGCAGCCGCTCGTTGGCCACCGCGTAGCCCGCCATGGCCCGCGCCGGCCGCCGTCGCCGCCCCCCGCTTCCGCTTCCGCCGCGCCGCCCCCTTCCGCGCACTGCAATCCCCGCCCGCCCGCGCTCTATGGTGCGCGGGTCCTCCAGCGCCGCCCCGCCAGCGGAGGCCGCTCTAGGAAGCGTCTCTATGACCAACGGTCCTCCAGGGCGCTTCCAGCGCCCCCCCCAGCCCCGAAATCGCCCCTTTTCCCCCCAAAATCACTCGGGTCCCGGATACGAGTCGAAATCTTTATTCTCCCCGCCCCCCCGCCGTGTCCCCCACGGGGGGGCTCTGACCCCCCCCCATCACACACAGCCCTGGGGGGGGCGGGGAGGGGGGAACCCCCCAAAACAGCCTTAAAAATTAATGTACATATAAACAGCGGGGGGGGGCGGGGGGGTAATGCCCGGTCGAGTCCAGTGTTTGGGGGGGGGCAAAACGGGGGGGGGTCACCCCAAAACACCCCCCGGGGGGGGCAAAACGGGGGGGGGGGGTCACCCCAAAACAGCCCCCCCCGGGAGGGGTAAAACGGGGGGGGTCACCCCAAAACAGCCCCCGGGGGGTAAAACGGGGGGGGGTCACCCCAAAACAGCCCCCCCGGGAGGGGTAAAACGGGGGGGGGGGGGTCACCCCAAAACACCCCCCCGGGGGGGCTCCCCAGTGTGGGGGGGGAGGGACCCCCCTACAGCAGTGAGACGGGGGGGAGGGGAGGGGGGGCCCCATGGGCACGGGGGGGGGGCCCAGAGGGGGGCTCCAGTGATATGGGGGGGGTCCCTATGGATAAGGGGGGCCCCCCAGGGACACAAAGGGGCCCCCAGGGACACGGGGGGTCCCTAAGGATAAAGGGGGTCCCCAATTACGTGGGGGGGCCCAGGGACACAGGGGGGGTCCCTAAGGACATGGGGGGGCCCCAGGGACATTGGGGGGGCCCTAAGGATAAGGGGGGGCCCTAAGGACGGGGGGGTCCCAGGGACACAAAGGGGTCCCCAGGGACTTGGGGGGCCCCTTGCCGGGGGGGGTCCCCATGTCCGGGGGGGTCCCCATGTCCGGGGGGGGGGGGGGTCCCCATGTCCGGGGGGGGTCCCATGTCCGGGGGGGTCCCTGTCCCGGGGGGGTCCCGCCCCCCGCCCCCCCTCAGCGCCGCCCCCCGCCCCCCCCCCTCGTCCTGCAGCCCCTTGAGCCTCAACCGGCGAAATCCTCGAACACGAAGTCGTCGTCGGGACCCAGCCTGGGGGGGGGGACAAGGGGGGTGACCCCGGAACACCCCGAAACACCCGAAAACACCCCGAAAAACCACCCGAAACACCCCAGAACACCCCGGAACACCCCCCAGAACACCCCAAAACACCCGAAAACACCCCAAAACACCCCGAAAACACCCCGGAACACCCCAAAACACCCGAAACACCCCAAAACACCCCAAACACCCCAGAACACCCCGGAACACCCCGGAACACCCCGGAACACCCCGAAAAACCACCCGAAACACCCAGAACACCCCGAAACACCCCCCAGAACACCCCGGAACACCCCAAAACACCGCAAAACACCCCAGAACACCCTGAAAAACCACCCAAAACACCCCAAAACACCCCGAAACATCCCCCAGAACACCCCGAAACACCCCCCAGAACACCCCAGAACACCCGAAAACACCGCAAAACACCCCAGAACACCCTGAAAAAAACACCAAAACATCCCAAAACACCCGAAAACACCCCAAAACACCCCAGAACACCCCGAAACACCCCCCAGAACACCCGGAACACCCCAGAACACCCCCCAGAACACCCCGAAACACCCCGAAAAAGCACCCAAAACACCCCAGAACATCCAGAACACCCCAGAACAACCCGAAAAACCACCCGAAACACCCCAAAACACCCCCCATGGGGTGACACCCCCACCCCAAAACACCCCAGGACACCCCCCGTGGGGTGACACCCCCAACCCTGAAACACCCCCACACGGTGACCCCCCCACACAGCCCCAAACACCCCTCCATGGGTTATTTGCCCCCCCCGGGTGTTTATTTGCCCCCATGGGGGTTATTTGCCCCCCCCAGGTGTTCCCTCCCCCCTGGGTGTTTATTTGCCCCCCGGGTGTTTACTTGCCCCCCCCAGTGGTTATTTGCCCCCATGCTGGTTATTTCCCCTCCCCCCAGGTGTTTATTTGCCCCCACGAGGGTTATTTGCCCCATCTGGGTTATTTGCCCCCGGGTATTTATTTGCCCCCCCCGGGTATTTACTTGCCCCCCCCGGGTATTTATTTGCCCCCCCGGTTGTTCTTTGCCCCTCACCCGCTCTCGAACTCGATCAGGTCGGTGTCCACGGGGGCGTCCGGCTGGGGCAGGGCCTGGGGGGGGACAGGGGACATCAGGGTGACACCGGGGGGGGTGACACCGGGGGGGGTGACACCGGGGGGGGGGGGTGACACCGGGGGGGGGGGTGACACCCCCAGGGCCTGTCCCCAACCCGGAGGGGGGCTGCAGTTCCCCCCCCACGTCCACCCCCCCCCCCCATGGGGTGGGTTTTGGGGGGGGGGCTCTGGGGACCCCCCCGTGTCCCCCCCCCGTGTCCCTGTCCCCCCCCCTCACCTGGGTGCGGCCGCGGGGGGGCCGGGGGCTCCGGGGGCTTCGGGGTGCATCAGGACGAAGGGGAGCTCCACGGAGACGTCCCTGGGGACAGGGGACATGGGGGACATGGGGGGACATGGAGGGACATGGGGACATGGGGGACATGGGGGGACATGGAGGGACATGGGGACATGGGGGGACATGGGGGGACATGGGGGGTGACGGGGGGACATGGGGGATATGGGGGACATGGGGACATGGAGGGACATGGGGAACATGGGGGGACATGGGGACATGGGGGGACATGGGGGGGTGACGGGGGGACATGGGGGACATGGGGGGACATGGAGGGGGACATGGGGACATGGGGGGACATGGGGAACATGGGGGGTGACAGGACACAGGTTGGGGACACAAGTGATGGGACACGCGGGGCTTGGTGGCAGAGGACACATGGGGGGGTGACGGGGCCCGGGGGGGTGGCAAGGGGGACACGGGGGGTGACACAGGGGGGTGGCAGAGTGACACGAGGGTGACACGGGGGTGATGATGGGGGACACGGGGGACACACGAGGGGACACGGGGTTGGTGGCAGGGGGACACGGGGGTGACAGAGGAGTGACACGGGGGGACACGAGAGTGACATGGAGGTGGCAGGGGTGACACAGGGTGACACGGGGGGTGACACGGGGGGTGACACAGGGTGACACGGGGTGACACGGGGTGACACGGGGGGGTGACACGGGGTGACACGGGGGGTGACACGGGGGTGACATGGGGGTGACACGGGGTGACACGGGGGTGACACGGGGGTGACACAGGGTGACACGGGGGTGATGATGGGGGACACAGGGGTCACATGAGGGGACATGGGGGTTGGTGGCAGGGGGACATGGGGGTGACAGAGGAGTGACACGGGGGGACACGAGAGTGACATGGAGGTGGCAGGGGTGACACGGGGTGACACGGGGGGTGACACAGGGTGACACGGGGTGACACAGGGGGTGACACGGGGGGTGACACGGGGGGTGACACGGGGGGTGACACGGGGGTGACGGTGACACAGGGTGACACGGGGGGTGACACGGGGTGACACGGGGGGTGACACGGGGTGACATGGGGTGACACGTACCCTCCGCGGGCCACCACCAGCTTCACCTTGACCCGGTAGGACACCAGGATCCCCAGGACCTCCTTGGTGGCCCTTCCTTGACACTGGGGGGGCAGCAGCGTCGGGGGGGGCCAGAGTTACCCCCCCCGGCCCCGGATTTACCCCCCGGCCCCCCAATTACCCCCCGGCCCCTCAATTACCCCCCCGGCCCCGGATTTACCCCCCCGGCCCCTCAATTACCCCCCCGGCCCCCCAATTACCCCCCCGGCCATGTAGTTGTCCCCTATTTACCTGCAAGGCCCCGTAGTTGCCCCCCCGAGCCCCACATTTACCCTTTCTTACCCCGATTTCCCCCACCCAGATGCACTATTGCCCCCTCAGCCCCATATTGCCCCATAACTGCCCCTTGGGCCCCATAACTGCCCCCAACACCCCATAACTGCCCCCCAACACCCCATAGCTGCCCCCCAACACCCCATAGCTGCCCCTTGCAGCCCCCATAACTGCCCCTCGCAGCCCCCATAGCTGCCCCCCCAACACCCCATAACTGCCCCTCGCAGCCCCCATAACTGCCCCCCACACCCCATAACTGCCCCCCACACCCCATAGCTGCCCCCCACACCCCATAACTGCCCCCAACACCCCATAACTGCCCCCAACACCCCATAACTGCCCCCCACACCCCATAACTGCCCCTCGCAGCCCCCATAACTGCCCCCCAACACCCATAACTGCCCCCCCACACCCCATAACTGCCCCCCACACCCCATAACTGCCCCTCGCAGCCCCCATAACTGCCCCCCCAACACCCCATAACTGCCCCCCAACACCCCATAGCTGCCCCCCAACACCCCATAACTGCCCCCCACACCCCATAACTGCCCCCCACACCCCATAGCTGCCCTCGGCCCCACATGGTGCTGGACGCCAGGTTGGTGTCCTCGTGCTTGAGCTTCCCGTCCAGCGCCAGGCCCCTCTTCTCGCGGTTGTTGCTCAGCAGCGGGGTCAGGGTGTAGACCTTGCACAACGTGGCGCTGGGGGCCACCTGGTCGCTGGGGACGCGCGGGGGTCAGGGGACACCGGGGACACCCCAGAGCGCCACCGGGGTGCGGGGTGGCCGCGCGGGGACACCTGGTCAACCCACTGCAGGACACGGGGTTAACCCACTGCGGGACACCTGGTCAACCCACTGCAGGACACGGGGTTAACCCACTGCTGGGCATCTGGTCAACCCACTGCGGGACACGGGGTTAACCCACTGCGGGACACCTGGTCAACCCATTGCAGGACACCAGGTCAACCCACTGCAGGACACGGGGTTAACCCACTGCGGGACACCTGGTCAACCCACTGCAGGACACGGGGTTAACCCACTGCTGGGCATCTGGTCAACCCACTGCGGGACACGGGGTTAACCCACTGCGGGACACCTGGTCAACCCATTGCAGGACACCAGGTCAACCCACTGCGGGACACGGGGTTAACCCGCCCCAAATTGCACAAAGGACAGCAGGTCAACCCGCGGCAGGACATGGGGTTAACCCACCGCAGGACACCAGGTCAACCCAGTGCAGGATACCTGGTCAACCCACTGCAGGACACCGGCTCAACCCGCCCCAAATTGTACAAAGGACAGCAGGTCAACCCGCTGCAGGACACGGGGTTAACCCACTGCAGGACACCAGGTCAACCCGCCCCAAATTGCACAAAGGACAGCAGGTCAACCCACCCGCGGCTATACAAGGGACACCAGGTCAACCCATTCCCACGTGCAACAGAGACATCAGGTCAACCCACTGCAAGACACCGGGTCAACCCGCCCCAAATAGCACAAAGGACAGCAGGTCAACCCACTACAGCACAGCGAATCAACCCACTGTAGGACACCGGGTCAACCTACTGCAGGACAGCAGGTCAACCCACCCGCGGCTATACAAGGGACAGCAGGTCAACCCCCTACAGGACACCAGGTCAACCCACTGCAGGACAGTAGGCCAACCTATTCCCACGTGCAACAGAGCCATCAGGTCAACCCACTCTCCGCTGTGCAAAGGACACCAGGTCAACCCCCTGAGGGACATCACGTCAACCCACTTCGCTGTGCAAGGGACAGCAGGTCAACCTCCTGAGAGGCATCAGGTCAACCTATTGCCGGCTATACAAAGGACAGCAGGTCAACCCATTGCCGGATGAGCAAGGGACAGCAGGTCAACCCATTCCCAGACGCGTTGAGGGTTTTGGGAGCCCAGGTGACCCCGGTTTGGGGACAGTCCCCAGGGTGTCCCCAGGGTGTCCCCAGGGTGTCACTCACTCCTGCTCTATCTCGGCCACCGGACACTTGTACTGGGCGGTGCTGAAGAGGCAGATGTCAGCGAACTGCCGCACTGCGGGGACAGCGCCGGCGTGTCCCTGGTGTCCCCAATGTCCCCAATGTCCCCAATGCCCCCGGTGTCCCCAATGTCCCCAGTGTCCCCCATGTCCCCATGTCCCAATGTCCCCCATGTCCCCGTGTCCCCAATATCCCCTATGTCCCCGTGTCCCCCATGTCCCTCTGTCCCCAATGTCCCCCTATATCCCCATGTCCCCCATATCCCCGTGTCCCCCAGGACCCTCCATGTCCCCCCATGTCCCCATTTGTCCCCCTATGTCCCCATGTCCCCCTGTGTCCCCGTGTCCCCCGTGTGCTCCCTTGTGTCCCCACACATCCCCCCGTCCCCATGTCCCCACATTTGTCCCTGTTTGTCCCCACGTGTCCCCATTTCTCCCCACATTTGTCCCTGTTTGTCCCCACGTGTCCCCATTTCTCCCCACATGTCCCCGTGTCCCTCCGTGTCCCCCCGTCCCCCCGTGTCCCCTACCCGACACCTTGACCCTCTTGACGCTCTTGCTCGAGTTGTTGGTCACGTGGACGTTGACGCTCAGGGGCTCCCCGTGGTAGTAGAGCTGGGGGGCAGCGGCTCAGCCCCACAGCGCCCCATAGCGCCCCATAGCGCCCCCCATAGAGCCCCATTGTGCCCCATAGCGCCACCATAACACCCCGCAGCGCCCCACAGCGCCCCATAGCGCCCCATAACACCCCATAGTGCCCCATAGCGCCCCATAGCTTCCCCATAGCGCCCCACAGCGCCCCATAGCGCCCCATAGCGCCCCACAGCGCCCCCCATAGTGTCCCATAGCTTCCCATAGCGCCCCACAGCGCCCCCATAACACCCCACAGCGCCCCCGTAACACCCCATAGTGCCCCACAGCGCCGCATAGCGCCCCATAGCTCCCCCATAACACCCCACAGTGCCCCATAGCGCCCCATAGCTTCCCCATAGCGCCCCATAGCGCCCCATAGTGCCCCATAGTGCCCCATAGCTCCCCCATAACACCCCACAGTGCCCCATAGCGCCCCATAGCTTCCCCATAGCGCCCCATAGTGCCCCATAGTGCCCCATAGCGCCCCACAGCACCCGCCCTGCCACATAGCGCCACCCATAACACCCCATCACACCCCCCCAGAGCACCCCACAGCGCCCCATAGCGCCCCCCTGCCCCACAGCGCCCCACGGCGCCCCACGGCGCCCACCTCCTTGTCCAGCGACGCCTCCAGGTGCAGGGCCTGCCCCCCACAGTCCCCATAACCCCCTGCCCCATAGCTCCCCATAGCGCCCCCCTGCCCCACGGCGCCCCACGGCGCCCACCTCCTTGTCCAGCGACGCCTCCAGGTGCAGGGCCCTCTCGCACAGCAGGAAGCTCCGGGCGGTTTCCGCGCTCGGCTGCGGCCCCGGCTGCTCCGGAGCAAATTGGACCTTGCGGATCCCGAGGCGGACGGAGCTCCTGGGGACACGGGGGGACGTTGGGGACATGGGGGGGACATTGGGGACATTGGGGACATCAGGGGACACTGGGGGGACCGGTACCGTTTGTGGATTTTCTCCTCCGTGGATTTGGCGCAGAAAGCCCGGATCTCGAAATCGACGCCGCAGGCCTGGGGGGACATTGGGGACAATGGGGACAATGGGGACATTGGGGACAATGGGGACAATGGGGGGACATTGGGGACAACGGGGACATTGGGGGACATTGGGGGACATTGGGGACAAGGGGGGGACACGGGGGAGGGGACATGGGGGGACATTGAGGGGGACAAAGAGGGACATTGGCGACATGGGGCAAGATATGGGAGGGACATTGAGGGGAACATTGTGGGGGACATTGGGGACACGGGGGGACATGGGGGGAACGTGGGGGGACGAAGGGACCCCTTGGGGACACGGGGGGGCTCTGGGGACCCCCCCGCCCCCCACCTTGCCGGTGTCCTCGGGGCCGGGCTGCAGCGTCACGGAGCAGGGCAGGTTCTGCGGGATCTGGGGGGCACAAAGGGGGATCCCGCTATGGGGCAGCCGTGGGGCAGAGCTCAGCAGCCCCAGGGCCCCCCGCTCCCTGCTATGGGGCAGCCCCACGCCGCTCCCGTCCCTGCTATGGGGTGGCTATGGGGCAGCCATGGGTCGCTATGGGGCAGGCTATGGGGCAGCCGTGGGTCGCTATGGGTCACGCTATGGGTCACGCTATGGGTCGCGCTCACCGCGAAGGCGAAGGGCTGCGCGTGCGCCCCCAGCTTGCGCAGCAGTCGCTCCTGCAGCCGGCTCGGCGCCCGTCGCTCCTCGGGCAGCGGCGGCACCGCCTGGACGGTGGCGGCAAAAAGGTCCTTGCGGAAGGAGAGACCCAGGACGTCCAGGTCCTCCCGGCCGTAGCGGAAGGCGCAGGTCAAGGTCACGAACACTGCGGGGGCGGTGACGTCACGACGGGGGCGGTGACGTCACGACGCGGTGACGTCACACCCGGGGGCCCCGGCGTCCGGGCTCCCCCCCCACCTTTTCGGTCCTTCAGGTACTCGGGGTCCACGAGGACGACGCCATCTGGGGGAGGGAGGGGGGGTGAGACCCACGGCCGCCCCACGGCAGCTCTGCCTGTCCTGCTAGTGCAGCCCTGTGTGCTCTGCACCTGCCCCATAGCGCTCCCTGCCCCATAGCGCCCCCTGCCCCATAGCAGGGAGCCTCCTTTGCCCCATAGCAGCCTCCCCTGCCCTATAGCTGCCCCCTGCCCCATAGCAGCCCCTCCTGCCCCATAGCTGTCCCCAGCCACCCCCTCATGCCCCCGACCTGCCCCCTACCCCATAGCAGCCTCCCTGCCCCATAGCTGCCCCACAGCAGCCTCCCCTGCCCCACAGCCGCCCCCTCCTGCCCCATAGCAGCCTCCTGCCCCACAGCACTCCCTGCCCCACAGCTGCCCCATAGCGCCCCCCGCCCCATAGCGCCCCCTCCTGCCTCACAGCCTCCCCTGCCCCTCCTGCCCCATAGCTGCCCCATATCACCCCCTGCCCCACAGCGCCCCCTGCCCCATAGCTGCCCCACAGCAGCCTCCCCTGCCCCATACTGCCCCATAGCAGCCCCTGCCCCATAGCTGCCCCATAGCGCCCCCCGCCCCCCGCCGCCCCCTCCGCTCACCCACGGGGTCCACCCGGTCCAGATGATCCACGAAGTCCCTCTTGCCCAGATAGACCGTGAGCTGGGGGGGGGGGCGGGGTCAGGGGGCGGGGTCACGGCAGGGGGCGGGGTCACGGCGTGGCCCCTCCCCCAACACGGCGCGGGGGGCGGGGTCATGGCAGGGGCGGGGTCACGGCAGGGGGTCACGGCGCGAGGGGCGGGGTCACGGCAAGGGGCGGGGTCACGGCAGGGGGCGGGGTCACGGCAGGGGGCGGGGTCACGGCGGAGGGGGCGGGGTCACGGCGGTGGGCGGGGTCACGGCAGGGGGCGGGGTCACGGCGCGGGGGGCGGGGTCACGGCAGGGGGCGGGGTCACGGCGCGGGGGGCGGGGTCACGGCAGGGGGCGGGGTCACGGCAGGGGGCGGGGTCACGGCGCGGGGGGGCGGGGTCACGGCGGGGGGCGGGGTCTCACCTTGCAGTTGGGGCTGGATTTCTTGAACACCCTGCGGGGAGCGACAAAATGGGGCGAAAAAGCGTCAAAACGGGTGAAAATGGGTCAAAACGAGTGAAAATGGGTCAAAACGAGTGAAAATGGGTCAAAGTGGGTAAAAACGGATCAAAACGGGTCCAAATGGGTGAAAGCAGGTGAAAATGGGTCAAACCGGGTGAAAACGGGTCAGAGTGGGTCAAAGCCGGTGACGATGGGTGAAAACGGGTCAAAATGGGTCAAAATGGGTCAAAACGGGGAGTTCCGGGGGGGGCGGGGCAGCCTCGCGCCCCCCCCTCCCCCCTCCCGCTTCCTCCTCCGGGGGGGGGAGGGGCCGGTTCGGCACCGCGGGGGGGGGGGGAGCCCCGGGGGGGGGGGAACCGGAGAGAGGGACAAAACGGGGGGGGGGTTGGGCAGTGCGACCCCCCCCCGGTACCGGGTAAAGGGGGGGAGGGGGCAACGACCCCCCCCCGGTGCCCCCCCCGTTTTGGAGGGTCCCCCCGCCCCCCCCGGTGTCACCCCCCGCCCCTCCCCCCTCACCTGGTTCCCGCCTTTTCGCCCATGGCGGGAACGGGCCGGGGGGGGGAGGGGAGGGGGGGTCTCTAGGCCGGGGCCTCCCGGAGCCGCCCGGGTCCCTCCGCCGCCATGACCGCGCCGGGGTCACGTGACGGGGCCGCGGTCACGTGCGGGCGCCGCGGCCCAATCGGCGCGCGGGGCGGGGCCGCTTCCGGGGCCCCCCGCGGCCGTTTCGAGGCCCCCCCCGGCGCTCCCCCTCCCCCACGGGCCGTTTCGAGGCCCCCCCCGGGGTCATGGGGGGTTTCAAGGCCCCCCCCGTCATGGGGGCGGTTTCAAGGCCCCCCCGGCTGCTCGCGGGGGGGGGGCTGTTTCAAGGCCCCCCCGCATCTTTTAGGGGTTTCCAGGCCCCTCCCCGCCCGTTTTAAGGCCCCTCCCCCTTCCGGTTTGACCGCGGGGCCGTTTCCCTCCCGCCGGGGGCGTGGCCTGCAGCGCGCGGAGGCCCCGCCCCCGCCCGTCGCGCGGCGGTGACGTCACGCGGCATCATGGCGGCCGTGGCCATCCTGGAGGCGCTCAGCGCGTTGCCGCCCTCCCCCCGCGCCCTCCCGGGGCTCGTGCGGGGCCTCCGGGACAGCGGGAGCGCCCAGGTGGGGGCGGGGGGCACCGGGACCCCCCCGGGACCCCCCCGGCACCGGGACCCCCCCGGGATCCACCCGGGACCGGGAACCCCCCGGGATCCCCGGGATCATCCCCCCCTCCGCGACCGGGACCCCCCCGCGTTCCGCCCCCCGGCACCGGGACCTCCCCCCACGGACCGGGCCCCCCCCCCTCCCCGGGACCCCTCCCGGCATCGCGACCCCCCCCCCCCCGGGATAATCCGCCCCCCTCCCCTGGGACCGGGACCCCCCCCCACGGACCGGGACCCCCCCCCGGGACCCCCGGATCCGCCCCCCCCCCCCGGGATGGGCACCGGGATCCGCCCCCCCCGCTCCGCGCGTTCCCGCCGTCCCCAGGCCCCGCCCCCCGCGCGCGGCCCCGCCCCCGTTTCCTCGGTAACGGCCCCGCCCCCGTTTCCCGGGTAACGGCCCCGCCCCCGCAGAGCCCCCAGGCCCCGCCCCCCGCGCGCGGCCCCGTCCCCGTTTCCCCGGTAACGGCCCCGCCCCCGCAGAGCCCCCAGGCCCCGCCCCCGCGCGCGGCCCCGCCCCCGTTTCCCGGGTAACGGCCCCGCCCCCGCAGAGCCCCCAGACCCTGGGCGGCCTCGTGGGCGTCACCAGCTCCCGCCTGGGCTCCATGAAGACCCGGTGAGCGGCGGCCAATGGGGAGCGGGGGGGCGGGGCCGGGGGCGGGGCGCGCGCTCACAGCCAATGGGAATGGCGCGGGTTCGAGGGACCGTGTCGGGGGCGGGGCCGGGGGCGGGGCCACGCTCAGCCAATGGGAATGCTGCGGGTTGGAGGGGCGGGGCGGAGGCAGGTCCTCCCGCTCTCAGCCAATGGGATTCGCGCGGGTTCGAGGGGCTGCGCTGGGGGCAGGGGGCGGGGCAGGGGGCGGGTCCCCTCGCCCTGTTAACCAATCAGCTTTTCGCAGGTTCGAGGGGCTGTGCACGGGTCTGTGCCGGGGGCGGGGCAGGGGGTGGAGCCTCGCTCTGTTAACCAATGGGATCCTCGCAGGTTCGAGGGCTGTGCCGGGGGGCGGGGCCATGCCGGGGGCGGGGCCACGCTCATCCAATAGCATTTTCGCAGGTTCGAGGGGCTGTGCCAGGGGGCTGTGCCAGGGGGCGGGCAGGGGGCGGGGCCTCACGCTGTTAACCAATCAGGTTCCCCCACGAGGGCTGTGCCGGGGCAGGGCAGGGGGCGGGTCCCCACGCCCTGTTAACCAATCAGGTTCCCCCAGGTTCGAGGGGCTGTGCTGGGGGCAGGGGCTGTGCCAGGGGGCGGGGCAGGGGGCGGGGCCTCGCCCTGTTAACCAATCAGGTTCCCCAGGTTCGAGGGGCTGTGTCTGCTGTCGCTGCTGGTCAGCGAGAGCCCCACGGAGCCCTTCGAGCAGAACTGCCTGGGCTGGCTGAGGAGTCTGCAGCAACTACTGCAGGTGACAGGGGGACATGGGGACATTGGGGACATGGGGACATGGGGGACATGGGGAGGGACATGGGGGGACACTGCCTGGGCTGGCTGAGGAGTCTGCAGCAGCTACTGCAGGTATGGGGGGATATAGGGGACATGGGGACACAACAGGACACGGGGACATGGGGAGGGACAGGGGGACACTGCCTGGGCTGGCTGAGGAGTCTGCAACAATTACTGCAGGTGACAGGGGGACATGGGGACATTGGGGACATGGGGACTCGATGGCCCTTGGTGGCCGCTCTTGGGGACACGGTGGCTCCTTGTGGCCGTGCTGGGCCTGCAGACGCTGCCGGACGTGTCCCCCCATGTCCCCCTGCGTCCCCCCCTGTCCCCCCCTGTCCCCCCGTGTCCCCCCCGTCCCCCCATGTCCCCCATGTCCCCATGTCCCCTCGTGTCCCCGTGTCCCACGATGTCACCTCGTGTCCCTTTGCAGTCCCAGGACCCCGCCCCCACGATGTCCCTGGCTGTGTCCCCATGTCCCCATGTCCCCATGTCCCACGATGTCCCCTCATGTCCCCATGTCCCTTTGCAGTCCCAGGACCCGGCCCCCACGATGTCCCTGGCCGTGTCCCCGTGTCCCCTCGTGTCCCCCCGTGTCCCCTCGTGTCCCACGATGTCCCCATGTCCCCAGTCCCAGGATCCCGCCCCCACGATGTCCCTGGCCGTGTCCGTCCTCCACGACCTCCTCCAGTTCTCGTCCCAGCTCCCCGAGCTCTCCCGGGACATCGGCACCAACCACATCCCGGGGCTGCTCACGTCGCTGCTGGCCCTGCGGCCCGAGGTGACACCGGGGGGGGGGACGGGGGGGGACATCGGGGACAGGGGGGGACATCGGGGACATGGGGGACGGGGGGGGGACATGGGGGGGACATGGGGGGACATCGGGGACATGGGGGGGACATGGGGGGGACAGGGGGGGGACAGGGGGGGACATTGGGGGACATGGGGGGGACATCGGGGACATGGGGGGGGACAGGGGGGGACATGGGGGACATGGGGGGGTTGGAGGGACATGGGGGGGGACATGGGGAGGACATGGGGGGACAGGGGGGGATGGGGGGGGGACATGGGGACATGGGGGGACGGGGGGGTTGGAGGGACTTGGGGGGGACATGGGGGGACAGGGGGGGACATGGGGGGACATGGGGGGGAGTTGGGGGGGGGACATGGGGGGGACATGGCGGGGACATGGGGGGGACATGGGGGGACGGGGGAGGACGGGAGGGGGACGAGGGGGGACATGGGGGGGTTGGAGGGACATGGGGGGACAGGGGGGGACATGGGGGGGACAGGGGGGGACATGGGGGGACATGGGGGGGTTGGAGGGACATGGGGGGACGGGGGGGACATGGGGGGGTTGGGGGCACAAGGAGGGTTTGGGGGGCCCAAAGGGGCACATGGAGGCTCCAGGGGGCACATGGGGGGTTTGGGGGGGGTTGGGGGCACTGCCGGGGGGGGACACGGGGGGACGGGGGGGGACATTGGGGGTTTGGGGGGTCCGGGGGGCACATGGAGCATTTGGAGGGGCACATGGAGGGTTTGGGGGGTCCAGGGGGGCACATGGGGCGTTTGGGGGGGACCCAGGGTACTGGGGGGGGTTGGGGGGGTCTTGGGGGCTGGGGGGGGCGGCCCCCCCCGATTCGGGTGTTTTGGGGGGTCCGGGGGGGGTCCCGGCAGCCCCCCCTCACCCCCCTGCCCCCCCAGTGCGAGGTCTCCACCCTGGAGGGCATCAAGTCCTGCATGAGCTTCTACCCCCGGGCGTGCGGGTCTATGAGGGTAAATGAGAGAACTGCCCCTGGGAACTGCCCCCTGTCCTGGGAACTGCCCCCTGCCCCGGGAACTGCCCCCTGTCCTGGGAACTGCCCCGGGAACTGCATGAGCTTCTACCCCAGAGCGTGCGGGTCCATGAGGGTAAATGAGAGAACTGCCCCCGGGAACTGCCCAACTGCCCCCTGCCCCCCCGGGAAGTGCCCCTGGGAACTGCCCCTGGGAACTGCCCCGGGAACTGCATGAGCTTCTACCACAGAGCGTGCGGGTCAATGAGGGTAAATGGGGGGAACTGCCCCCGGGAACTGCCCCCGGGAACTGCCCCTGGGACTGCCCAACTGCCCCCTGCCCCGGGACTGCCCCTGGGAACTGCCCCCTGTCCTGGGAACTGCCCCTGGGACTGCCCAACTGCCCCCTGCCCCCCCGGGACTGCCCAACTGCCCCCTGCCCCGGGAACTGCCCCCCCTGGGAACTCCATGAGCTTCTACCCCAGGGCGTGTGGGTCTATGAGGGTAAATGAGAGAACTGCCCCCGGGAACTGCCCCCTGCCCCGGGAACTGCCCCCAAGAACTGCCCCTGGGACTGCCCAACTGCCCCCTGCCCCCCCTGGGAACTGCATGAGCTTTTACTCCCTGCGCATGTGGATCAATGAGGGTAAGAGAGGGGGAACTGCCCCCGGAAACTGCCCCCTTGGGAAGTGCCCCCGCCCCGGGAACTGCCCCCTGGAACTGCCCAACTGCCCCCCCCAGGAACTGCCTCTGGAACTGCCCCCCGGAACTGCCCCCTGCCCCCACAACTGCCCCGGGAGGGTCCTGTCCCCTGCCCCCCCCCCCGGGAGCGCTCGGGGGGGTCCTGCTCCTTGCCCCCCCCCAAGTGCCCCGGGGGGGGGTCCTGCCCCTCGCCCCCCCCGCTGACCCCCCCGTTTCCGCAGGGTAAATTGGCCGCCTATTTCCTGGCCCGGATCGACTCGGACTCCCCCCGGCTGCAGGAGGTGGGGGGGGCTGGGGGGGCTGGGGGGGGTCGGGTCACCCTGGGGGCTCTGGGGCAGCCCGGGGGGGGGTCCAGGGGCTCGGGGGGCTCCCGGGGGCTCCCAGGTGGGTTTGGGGGTTCCCAGGGGGTCTCGGGGTCTCCTGGGGGTTCCTGGGGGCTCCCAGGTGGGTCTGGGGGTGTCAGGGGGTTCCTGGGGGGTCTGGGGGTGTCGGGGGGGTCCTGGGGGCTCCCCAGGGTCTCCCGGGGGTTCCTGGGGGGTCTGGGGGCTCCCGGGGGCTCCCAGGTGGGTTTGGGGGTTCCCAGGGGGTCTTGGGGTCTCGGGGGGCTCCCGGGGGCTCCCAGGTGGGTCTGGGGGTGTCGGGGGGTTCCTGGGGGCTCCCCAGGGTCTCCCGGGGGTTCCTGGGGGGTCTGGGGGCTCCCCAGGGCTCCCAGGTCCCCGGTTGGGGGTCACCGTGTCCCCTGTCCCAGCTGGCCGGGCAGGCGTCCCCGCATCACCATGTCCCCGGGGTGTCCCCATGTCCCCATTGTCCTCAGCTGGCCTGTCAGTGCTACGCGCTGCTGCCCGCCCTGGGTGTCCCCATGTCCCCAGGGTGTCCCCATGTCCTCGGGGTGTCCCCATGTCCCCATTGTCCCCATGTCATTGTCCCCATAGCTGGCCTGTCAGTGCTACGCTCTCGTGTCGGCTCTGGGGGTTGTGTCCATGGTGTCCCCATCATGTCCCCATGTCCTCATCTCCCCATGGTGTCCCCATGTCATTGTCCCCAGCTGGCCTGTCAGTGCTACGCTCTCCTGCCCGCTCTGGGTCGCGGTTTCGCCCAGGGGCTGCGACACTCGGAGGGCTGGAGACAGGAGGTGACCGGAGTGCTGGGAGCCCTGCGGGGACTGCTGGGGACACTGCTGCCACCACAGGGTATGGGGACATTGGGGACATGGGGACACGGGGGTGCTGGGAGCCCTGCGGGGACTGCTGGGGACACTGCTGCCACCACAGGGTATGGGGACATTGGGGACATTGGGGACACGGGGGTGCTGGGAGCCCTGCGGGGACTGCTGGGGACACTGCTGCCACCACAGGGTATGGGGACATTGGGGACATTGGGGACACGGGGACACGGGGGTGCTGGGAGCCCTGCGGGGACTGCTGGGGACACTGCTGCCACCACAGGGTATGGGGACATTGGGGACATTGGGGACACGGGGACACGGGGGTGCTGGGAGCCCTGCGGGGACTGCTGGGGACACTGCTGCCACCACAGGGTATGGGGACATTGGGGACATTGGGGACACGGGGGTGCTGGGAGCCCTGCGGGGACTGCTGGGGACACTGCTGCCACCACAGGGTATGGGGACATTGGGGACATTGGGGACATGGGGACACGGGGGTGCTGGGAGCCCTGCGGGGACTGCTGGGGACACTGCTGCCACCACAGGGTATGGGGACATTGGGGACATTGGGGACACGGGGGTGCTGGGAGCCCTGCGGGGACTGCTGGGGACACTGCTGCCACCACAGGGTATGGGGACATTGGGGACATGGGGACACGGGGTGCTGGAGCCCTGCGGGGACTGTGCTGGGGACACTGCTGCCACCACAGGGTATGGGGACATTGGGGACATTGGGGACATGGGGACACGGGGGTGCTGGGAGCGCTGCGGGGACTGCTGGGGACACTGCTGCCACCACAGGGTATGGGGACATTGGGGACATGGGGACATGGGGACACGGGGGTGCTGGGAGCGCTGCGGGGACTGCTGGGGACACTGCTGCCACCACAGGGTATGGGGACATTGGGGACATTGGGGACATGGGGGTGCTGGGAGCCCTGCGGGGACTGCTGGGGACACTGCTGCCACCACAGGGTATGGGGACATTGGGGACACGGGGACATTGGGGTGCTGGGAGCCCTGCGGGGACTGCTGGGGACACTGCTGCCACCACAGGGTATGGGGACATTGGGGACATTGGGGACACGGGGGTGCTGGGAGCCCTGCGGGGACTGCTGGGGACACTGCTGCCACCACAGGGTATGGGGACATTGGGGACATTGGGGACACGGGGGTGCTGGGAGCCCTGCGGGGACTGCTGGGGACACTGCTGCCACCACAGGGTATGGGGACATTGGGGACACGGGGACACGGGGGTGCTGGGAGCCCTGCGGGGACTGCTGGGGACACTGCTGCCACCACAGGGTATGGGGACATTGGGGACATTGGGGACATGGGGACACGGGGGTGCTGGGAGCCCTGCGGGGACTGCTGGGGACACTGCTGCCACCACAGGGTATGGGGACATTGGGGACATTGGGGACATGGGGACACGGGGGTGCTGGGAGCCCTGCGGGGACTGCTGGGGACACTGCTGCCACCACAGGGTATGGGGACATTGGGGACATTGGGGACATTGGGGACACGGGGGTGCTGGGAGCCCTGCGGGGACTGCTGGGGACACTGCTGCCACCACAGGGTATGGGGACATTGGGGACATTGGGGACATTGGGGACACGGGGGTGCTGGGAGCCCTGCGGGGACTGCTGGGGACACTGCTGCCACCACAGGGTATGGGGACATTGGGGACATTGGGGACACGGGGGTGCTGGGAGCCCTGCGGGGACTGCTGGGGACACTGCTGCCACCACAGGGTATGGGGACATTGGGGACATGGGGGACACGGGGGTGCTGGGAGCCCTGCGGGGACTGCTGGGGACACTGCTGCCACCACAGGGTATGGGGACATTGGGGACATTGGGGACATGGGGACACGGGGGGGCTGGGAGCCCTGCGGGGACTGCTGGGGACACTGCTGCCACCACAGGGTATGGGGACATTGGGGGACATTGGGGACACGGGGGAGCTGGGAGCCCTGCGGGGACTGCTGGGGACACTGCTGCCACCACAGGGTATGGGGACATTGGGGACATGAGGGACATTGGGGACACGGGGGTGCTGGGAGCCCTGCGGGGACTGCTGGGGACACTGCTGCCACCACAGGGTATGGGGACATTGGGGACACGGGGACATTGGGGACATTGGGGACACGGGGGTGCTGGGAGCCCTGCGGACTGCTGGGGACACTGCTGCCACCACAGGGTATGGGGACATTGGGGACATTGGGGACATTGGGGACACGGGGGTGCTGGGAGCCCTGCGGGGACTGCTGGGGACACTGCTGCCACCACAGGGTATGGGGACATTGGGGACATTGGGGACACGGGGGTGCTGGGAGCCCTGCGGGGACTGCTGGGGACACTGCTGCCACCACAGGGTATGGGGACATTGGGGACACGGGGACATTGGGGACATTGGGGACACGGGGGTGCTGGGAGCCCTGCGGGGACTGCTGGGGACACTGCTGCCACCACAGGGTATGGGGACATTGGGGACATTGGGGACATTGGGGACACGGGGGTGCTGGGAGCCCTGCGGGGACTGCTGGGGACACTGCTGCCACCACAGGGTATGGGGACATTGGGGACATTGGGGACATTGGGGACACGGGGGTGCTGGGAGCCCTGCGGGGACTGCTGGGGACACTGCTGCCACCACAGGGTATGGGGACATTGGGGACATGGGGACATTGGGGACATTGGGGACATGGGGACACGGGGGTGCTGGCAGGTTGGGAGGTGCTGGGGGGGCACTAACCCCCCCCCCCGCAGACCCCCTGCCCTGCGAGGGGGGGCCGGGGCTGCTGCTGCCGCCCCCCCCGGCCGGTGACGGTGACAGGGACGGTCACGGTGACGGGGACGGGGACGGGGCCCTGGTGCTGTCGCTGCACAAGCGGTTCGGGGGGCTGGCGCGGGTGCTGCGGCTGCTGCTCAGGTACCGGGAGCACCGGGAACAGCGGGAACAGCGGGAATGCCCCCAGGAACTCCCCTGGGAACAACGGGAACCCCCACCGGGAACAATGGAAACGGCGGGAACAGCGGGAATGGCCCCGGGAACCCCCCCGGGAACAATGGGAACCCCCCACCCCGGGAACAACGGGAACAGCGGGAACAGCGGGAATGACCCTGGGAACCCCCCCGGGAACAACCCCCCGGGAACAACGGGAATCCTCCTGGGAACAACGGGAATCCCCCCAGGAACCACTGG
>NW_028290152.1:0-56623 GCF_059628265.1 Tinamus guttatus | reverse complement strand
GGCGCGTTGCCCCCGGCGACGGCTCCGCCAATGGGGGCGCGTTGCCCCTAGCGTTGCCTCTAGGGGGCCCTATGGGGGCTATAGGGCATCCTATGGGGACTATAGGGGATCCTATAGAAGCTCTAGGGGGGCTATAGGAGCTCTAGGGGTTCCTATAGGGGCTCTAGGGGGTCCTATGGGAGTTCTAGGGGGCCCTATGGGGGTTATAGGGGGTCCTAGGGGAGCTCTTGGGGGTCCTAGGGGAGCTATAGGGGGCCCTATGGGGGCTATAGGGGGCCCTATGGGGGCTCTAGGGGGTCCTATGGGGGCTCTAGGGGGTCCTAGGCGAGCTCTTGGGGGTCCTAGGGGAGCTATAGGGGGCCCTATGGGAACTATAGGAGGCCCTATGGGGGCTCTAGGGGGTCCTATGGGAGTTCTAGGGGGCCCTATGGGGGTTATAAGGGGTCCTAGGGGAGCTCTTGGGGGTCCTAGGCGAGCTCTTGGGGGTCCTAGGGGAGCTATAGGGGGCCCTATGGGGGCTATAGGGGGCCCTATGGGGGCTCTAGGGGGACCTATGGGGGCTCTAGGGGGTCCTATGGGGGCTCTAGGGGGCCCTAGGGGAGCTCTAGGGGGCCCTAGTCGAGCTCTAGGGGGTCCTATGGGAGTTCTAGGGGGCCCTATGGGAGTTCTAGGGGGTCCTAGGGGAGCTCTTGGGGGCCCTATGGGGGCTGTAGGGGGCCCTATGGGGGATCTAGGGTGTCCTATGGGAGATCTGGAGGTCCTAGGGGGGCTATAGGGGGTCCTATCGTGGTTATAGGGGTCCCTGGGGGAGTTCTAGGGGGTCCTATGGTGGTTATAGCGGGTCCTAGGGGAGCTCTACGGGGTCCTATAGGCGCTGTAGGGGGTCCTATGTGGGATATAGGGGGTTCTAGGGGAGCTCTATGGGGTCCTAGGGGATTTGTAGGGGGCCCTATGGGGTCTATAGGGGATCCCGGTGAGCTCTGGGGAGCTCCAGGGGGCACTATGGGGTCTATAGGGCATCCTATGGTGGTTATAGGGCGTCCTAGGGGAGCTCTAGGGCATCCTATGGGGACTATAGGGGATCTTATAGGAGCTCTAGGGGTTCCTATGGGGGCCATACGGGGTCCTAGGGGAGCTCTGGGGGTCCTGCCGGGGTTATAGGGTGTCCTAGGGGAGCTCTGGTGGGTCCTAGGGGAGCTCTAGGGGGTCCAATGGGGGCTATAGAGGGTCCTATGGAGGTTATAGGGGACCCTATGGGAGCTCTAGGGCATCCTATGGGCACTATAGAGGGTCCTATAGTCTATAGAGGTCTAGGGGGTCCTATGGGAGTTCTAGGGGGCCCTATGGGAGCTCTAGGGGGCCCTATGGGGGCTCTAGGGGGCCCTATGAGGGTTATAGCGGGTCCTAGGGGAGCTCTAGGGGGTCCTAGGGGAGTTCTAGGGCATCCTATGGAGGTTATAGGGGGCCCTATAGGAGCTCTAGGGCGTCCTATGGGAGCTCTAGGAGGCCCTATAGGGGCTGTAGGGGGTCCTAGGGGAGCTCTGGGGGTCCTATGGGAGCTCTAGGGGGCCCTATGGGGGCTATATGGGGTCCTAGGGGAGCTCTGGGGGTCCTATGGGCGCTGTAGGGGGTCCTAGGGGAGCTCTAGGGGGCCCTATGAGGGTTATAGAGGGTTCTAGGGGAGCTCTAGGGGGTCCTATGGGAGCCCTAGGGGGTCCTATGGGGGTTATAGGGGGTCCTGTGGGGGTTATAGGGGGTCCTATGGGAGCTCTGGGGGTTCTTACGGGAGCTCTAGGGGATCCTATGGGGGCTCTGGGGGAGTTATAGGAGCTTTAGGGGGTCCTATGGGGGCTATAGAAGGTCCTATGGTGCTTATAGGGGGCCCTAGGAGAGCTCTAGGGCATCCCATGGAGCTCTAGGGGGCCTTATGGGGGCTCTAGAGGGTCCTATGGGAGCTCTAGGGTTCCCTATGGGAGCTATAGGGGGTCCTAGGGGAGCTCCAGGGGGCCCTATGGGGGTTATAGGGCATCCTATGGGGACAATAGGGAGTCCCATAGGAGCTCTAGGAGGTCCTATGGGGCCTATACAGGGTCCTATGGTGGTTATAGGGTGTCCTAGGGGAGCTCTGGGGGTCCTGTGGGGCCTCTAGGGGGCCCTATGGGGGATCTTAGGGGTCCTATGGTGGTTATAGGTGGTCCTATGGGAGCTCTAGGGCATCCTATGGGGACTATAGGGGATCCCATAGAAGCTCTAGGGGGGCTATAGGAGCTCTAGGGGTTCCTATGGGGGCTCTAGGGGGTCCTATGGGAGTTCTAGGGGGCCCTATGGGAGTTCTAGGGGGTCCTAGGGGAGCTCTTGGGGGTCCTAGGCGAGCTCTTGGGGGCCCTATGGGGGCTCTAGGGGGTCCTATGGGAGTTCTAGGGGGCCCTATGGGGGCTATAGGGCATCCTATGGGGACTATAGGGGGTCCTATAGGAGCTCTAGGGGGGCTATATGAGCTCTAGGGGGCCCTATGCGGGCTATAGGGCATGCTATGGTGGATATAGGGGGCCCTAGGGGAGCTCTAGGTGGTCCTATGGGGGCTATAGGGGCTCCTAGTGGCGCTCTGGGGGTTCTAGGGGAGCTCTGGGGGCCCTATGGGGGCTCTTAGGGGTCCTATAGTGGTTATAGGTGGCCCTATGGGAGCTCTAGGGCATCCTATGGGGACTATAGGGGATCTTATAAAAGCTCTAGGGGGGCTATAGGAGCTCTAGGGGTTCCTATGGGGCTCTAGGGGGTCCTTTGGGAGTTCTAGGGGGTCCTATCGGGGTTATAGGGGGTCCTGTGGGGTCTCTAGGGGGTCCTATGCGGGCTCTAGGGGGTCCTATGGGGGTTATAGGGGGTCCTAGGGGAGCTCTAGGGCGTCCCGTGGAGCTCTAGGGGGTCCTATGGGGGCTTTAGGGGGTTCTATGGGAGCTCTAGGGTCCAGTGGGGGCTATAGGGGGCCCTATGGGAGCTCTAGGAGGCCCTATGGGGGCTATAGGGGGTCGTAGGGGAGCTGTGGGGATCCCGTGGGGTCTCTAGGGGGCCCTATGGGGGCTCTAGGGGGTCCTATGGGGGCTATAGGGGCTCCTATGGTGGTTATAGTGTGCCCTATGCGAGCTCTAGGGCATCCTATGGGGTCTATAGGGGATCCTATAGGAGGTCTAGGGGGTCTATAGGAGCTCTGGGGGGTCCTATGGGGGCTATACGGGGTCCTATGGGGGCTATAGGGGGTCCTAGGGGAGCTCTAGGGAGCCCTATGCGGGCTATAGGGGTTCTAGAAGAGCTCTGGGGGTCCTAGGGGAGCTTCAGGGTGCCCTATGGGGGCTATAGGGCATCCTATGGTGGTTATAAGGGGTCCTAGGGGAGCTCTGGGGGTCCTAGGGGAGCTATAGAGGGTCCTATGGTGGTTAAAGGGAATGCTGGGCAAGTTCTAGGGGGTCCTATGGGGGCTATACGGGGTCCTATGGGAGCTCTATGGGGCCCTATCGGGGTTATAGGGGGTCCTGTGGGGTCTCTAGGGGGTCCTATGCGGGCTCTAGGGGGTCCTAGGGGAGCTCTAGGGGGCCGTATGGGGTCTATAGGGTTTCTAGGGGAGCTCTGGTGGTCCTAGGGGAGCTCCACGGGGCCCTATGGGGGCTAAAGGGCATCCTATGGTGGTTATAAGGGGGTCCTAGGGAGCTCTGGGGGTCCTGTGTGGGCGCTAGGGGGCCCTATGGGGGCTATAGTGGGTCCTATGGTGGTTATAGGTGGCCCTATGGGAGCTCTAGGGCATCCTATGGGGACTATAGAGGGTCATAGAGGAGGTTTAGGGGGTCTATAGGAGCTCTAGGGGTTCCTATGGGGGCTCTAGGGGGTCCTATGGGGCTTATAGGGGGTCCTAGGGGAGTTCTGGGGGGTCCTAGGGGATCCTATGGGTGCTCTGGGGGATTTATAGGAGCTCTAGGGGGTCCTATGGGGGCTATAGAGGGTCCTATGGTGGTTATAGGGGGCCCTAGGGGAGCTCTAGGGCGCCCCATGGAGCTCTAGGGAGCCCTATGGGAGCTATAGGGGGTCCTAGGGGAGCTCTGGGGTTCCTAGGGGAGCTCTAGGGGGCCCTATGGGGGCTATAGGGGGCCCTATGGGAGTTCTAGGGGGCCCTAGGGGAGCTCTTGGGGGTCCTAGGCGAGCTATAGGGGGCCCTATGGGGGCTATAGGGGGCCCTATGGGGGCTCTAGGGGGTCCTATGGGGGCTCTAGGGGGCCCTAGGGGAGCTCTAGGGGGCCCTAGGGGAGTTCTAGGGGGTCCTAGGGGAGCTCTTGGGGGCCCTATGGGGGCTGTAGGGGGCCCTATGGGGGATCTAGGGGGTCCTATGGGAGATCTGGAGGTCCTAGGGGGGCTATAGGGGGTCCTATCGTGGTTATAGGGGTCCCTGGGGGAGTTCTAGGGGGTTCTATGGTGGTTATAGCGGGTCCTAGGGGAGCTCTACGGGGTCCTATAGGCGCTGTAGGGGGTCCTATGTGGGATATAGGGGGTTCTAGGGGAGCTCTATGGGGTCCTAGGGGATTTGTAGGGGGCCCTATGGGGTCTATAGGGGATCCCGGTGAGCTCTGGGGAGCTCCAGGGGGCACTATGGGGTCTATAGGGCATCCTATGGTGGTTATAGGGCGTCCTAGGGGAGCTCTAGGGCATCCTATGGGGACTATAGGGGATCTTATAGGAGCTCTAGGGGTTCCTATGGGGGCCATACGGGGTCCTAGGGGAGCTCTGGGGGTCCTGCCGGGGTTATAGGGTGTCCTAGGGGAGCTCTGGTGGGTCCTAGGGGAGCTCTAGGGGGTCCAATGGGGGCTATAGAGGGTCCTATGGAGGTTATAGGGGACCCTATGGGAGCTCTAGGGCATCCTATGGGCACTATAGAGGGTCCTATAGTCTATAGAGGTCTAGGGGGTCCTATGGGAGTTCTAGGGGGCCCTATGGGAGCTCTAGGGGGCCCTATGGGGGCTCTAGGGGGCCCTATGAGGGTTATAGCGGGTCCTAGGGGAGCTCTAGGGGGTCCTAGGGGAGTTCTAGGGCATCCTATGGAGGTTATAGGGGGCCCTATAGGAGCTCTAGGGCGTCCTATGGGAGCTCTAGGAGGCCCTATAGGGGCTGTAGGGGGTCCTAGGGGAGCTCTGGGGGTCCTATGGGAGCTCTAGGGGGCCCTATGGGGGCTATATGGGGTCCTAGGGGAGCTCTGGGGGTCCTATGGGCGCTGTAGGGGGTCCTAGGGGAGCTCTAGGGGGCCCTATGAGGGTTATAGAGGGTTCTAGGGGAGCTCTAGGGGGTCCTATGGGAGCCCTAGGGGGTCCTATGGGGGTTATAGGGGGTCCTGTGGGGGTTATAGGGGGTCCTATGGGAGCTCTGGGGGTTCTTACGGGAGCTCTAGGGGATCCTATGGGGGCTCTGGGGGAGTTATAGGAGCTTTAGGGGGTCCTATGGGGGCTATAGAAGGTCCTATGGTGCTTATAGGGGGCCCTAGGAGAGCTCTAGGGCATCCCATGGAGCTCTAGGGGGCCTTATGGGGGCTCTAGAGGGTCCTATGGGAGCTCTAGGGTTCCCTATGGGAGCTATAGGGGGTCCTAGGGGAGCTCCAGGGGGCCCTATGGGGGTTATAGGGCATCCTATGGGGACAATAGGGAGTCCCATAGGAGCTCTAGGAGGTCCTATGGGGCCTATACAGGGTCCTATGGTGGTTATAGGGTGTCCTAGGGGAGCTCTGGGGGTCCTGTGGGGCCTCTAGGGGGCCCTATGGGGGATCTTAGGGGTCCTATGGTGGTTATAGGTGGTCCTATGGGAGCTCTAGGGCATCCTATGGGGACTATAGGGGATCCCATAGAAGCTCTAGGGGGGCTATAGGAGCTCTAGGGGTTCCTATGGGGGCTCTAGGGGGTCCTATGGGAGTTCTAGGGGGCCCTATGGGAGTTCTAGGGGGTCCTAGGGGAGCTCTTGGGGGTCCTAGGCGAGCTCTTGGGGGTCCTAGGCGAGCTCTTGGGGGCCCTATGGGGGCTCTAGGGGGTCCTATGGGAGTTCTAGGGGGCCCTATGGGGGCTATAGGGCATCCTATGGGGACTATAGGGGGTCCTATAGGAGCTCTAGGGGGGCTATATGAGCTCTAGGGGGCCCTATGCGGGCTATAGGGCATGCTATGGTGGATATAGGGGGCCCTAGGGGAGCTCTAGGTGGTCCTATGGGGGCTATAGGGGCTCCTAGTGGCGCTCTGGGGGTTCTAGGGGAGCTCTGGGGGCCCTATGGGGGCTCTTAGGGGTCCTATAGTGGTTATAGGTGGCCCTATGGGAGCTCTAGGGCATCCTATGGGGACTATAGGGGATCTTATAAAAGCTCTAGGGGGGCTATAGGAGCTCTAGGGGTTCCTATGGGGCTCTAGGGGGTCCTTTGGGAGTTCTAGGGGGCCCTATCGGGGTTATAGGGGGTCCTGTGGGGTCTCTAGGGGGTCCTATGCGGGCTCTAGGGGGTCCTATGGGGGTTATAGGGGGTCCTAGGGGAGCTCTAGGGCGTCCCGTGGAGCTCTAGGGGGTCCTATGGGGGCTTTAGGGGGTTCTATGGGAGCTCTGGGGTCCAGTGGGGGCTATAGGGGGCCCTATGGGAGCTCTAGGAGGCCCTATGGGGGCTATAGGGGGTCGTAGGGGAGCTGTGGGGATCCCGTGGGGTCTCTAGGGGGCCCTATGGGGGCTCTAGGGGGTCCTATGGGGGCTATAGGGGCTCCTATGGTGGTTATAGTGTGCCCTATGCGAGCTCTAGGGCATCCTATGGGGTCTATAGGGGATCCTATAGGAGGTCTAGGGGGTCTATAGGAGCTCTGGGGGGTCCTATGGGGGCTATACGGGGTCCTATGGGGGCTATAGGGGGTCCTAGGGGAGCTCTAGGGAGCCCTATGCGGGCTATAGGGGTTCTAGAAGAGCTCTGGGGGTCCTAGGGGAGCTTCAGGGTGCCCTATGGGGGCTATAGGGCATCCTATGGTGGTTATAAGGGGTCCTAGGGGAGCTCTGGGGGTCCTAGGGGAGCTATAGAGGGTCCTATGGTGGTTAAAGGGAATGCTGGGCAAGTTCTAGGGGGTCCTATGGGGGCTATACGGGGTCCTATGGGAGCTCTATGGGGCCCTATCGGGGTTATAGGGGGTCCTGTGGGGTCTCTAGGGGGTCCTATGCGGGCTCTAGGGGGTCCTAGGGGAGCTCTAGGGGGCCCTATGGGGTCTATAGGGTTTCTAGGGGAGCTCTGGTGGTCCTAGGGGAGCTCCACGGGGCCCTATGGGGGCTATAGGGCATCCTATGGTGGTTATAAGGGGTCCTAGGGGAGCTCTGGGGGTCCTAGGGGAGCTATAGAGGGTCCTATGGTGGTTAAAGGGAATGCTGGGCAAGTTCTAGGGGGTCCTATGGGGGCTATACGGGGTCCTATGGGAGCTCTATGGGGCCCTATCGGGGTTATAGGGGGTCCTGTGGGGTCTCTAGGGGGTCCTATGCGGGCTCTAGGGGGTCCTAGGGGAGCTCTAGGGGGCCGTATGGGGTCTATAGGGTTTCTAGGGGAGCTCTGGTGGTCCTAGGGGAGCTCCACGGGGCCCTATGGGGGCTATAGGGCATCCTATGGTGGTTATAAGGGGGTCCTAGGGAGCTCTGGGGGTCCTGTGTGGGCGCTAGGGGGCCCTATGGGGGCTATAGTGGGTCCTATGGTGGTTATAGGTGGCCCTATGGGAGCTCTAGGGCATCCTATGGGGACTATAGAGGGTCATAGAGGAGGTTTAGGGGGTCTATAGGAGCTCTAGGGGTTCCTATGGGGGCTCTAGGGGGTCCTATGGGGCTTATAGGGGGTCCTAGGGGAGTTCTGGGGGGTCCTAGGGGATCCTATGGGTGCTCTGGGGGATTTATAGGAGCTCTAGGGGGTCCTATGGGGGCTATAGAGGGTCCTATGGTGGTTATAGGGGGCCCTAGGGGAGCTCTAGGGCGCCCCATGGAGCTCTAGGGAGCCCTATGGGAGCTATAGGGGGTCCTAGGGGAGCTCTGGGGTTCCTAGGGGAGCTCTAGGGGGCCCTATGGGGGCTATAGGGGGCCCTATGGGAGTTCTAGGGGGCCCTAGGGGAGCTCTTGGGGGTCCTAGGCGAGCTATAGGGGGCCCTATGGGGGCTATAGGGGGCCCTATGGGGGCTCTAGGGGGTTCTATGCGGGCTCTAGGGGGCCCTAGGGGAGCTCTAGGGGGCCCTAGGGGAGTTCTAGGGGGCCCTATGGGCGTTATAGGGGGTCCTAGGGGAGCTCTTGGGGGTCCTAGGCGAGCTCTTGGGGGCCCTATGGGGGCTCTAGGGGGCCCTATGGGGGCTCTAGGGGTTCCTATGGGAGATCTGGAGGTCCTAGGGGGGCTATAGGGGGTCCTATCGTGGTTATAGGGGTCCCTGGGGAGTTCTAGGGGGTCCTATGGGGGCTATAGGGCGTCCTATGGGAGTTCTAGGGGGTCCTATGGGGGCTATAGAGGGTCCTATGGTGGTTATAGTGTGCCCTATGGGAGCTCTAGGACATCCTATGGGGTCTATAGGGGGTACTATAGGAGCTCTAGGGGGTCTATAGGAGCTCTAGGAGGTCCTATGGGGGCTATAGGGCGTCCTATGGGAGCTCTAGGAGGTTCTCTGGGGGCTATAGGGGATCCTAGGGGAGCTCTGGGGGTCCTGTGGGGGCTCTAGGGGGCCATATGCGGTCTATAGGGGGTCCTATAGAAGTTATAGGGGACCCTATGGGAGAACTAGGGCATCCTATGGGCACTATAGAGGGTCCTATAGGAGGTCTAGGTGGCCTATAGGAGCTCTATGGGTTCCTATGGGAGCTATAGGGGCTACTATGGGAGTTCTAGGGGGCCCTATGGGGGTTATAAGGGGTCCTAGGGGAGCTCTAGGGCATGCTATGGGAGCTCTTGGGGGCCCTATGAGGGCTATATGGGGTCCTAGGGGAGCTCTGGCGGTCCTATGGGGACTATAGGGGGTCCTATGGTGGTTATAGCGGGTCCTAGGGGAGCTCTAAGGGGTCCTATAGGCGCTGTAGGGGGTCCTATGGGAGTTCTAGGGGGTCCTATGTGGGCTATAGGGGGTTCTAGGGGAGCTCTATGCGGTCCTAGGGGATTTGTAGGGGGCCCTATGGGGGCTATAGGGGATCCCAGTGAGCTCTGGGGGTCCTAGGGGAGCTCCAGGGGGCACTATGGGGTCTATAGGGCATCCTATGGTGGTTATAGGGCGTCCTAGGGGAGCTCTAGGGCATCCTATGGGGACTATGGGGGATCTTATAGGAGCTCTAGGGGTTCCTATGGGGGCCATAGGGGGTCCTAGGGGAGCTCTGGGGGTCCTGCCGGGGTTATAGGGTGTCCTAGGGGAGCTCTGGTGGGTCCTAGGGGAGCTCTAGGGGGTCCAATGGGGGCTATAGAGGGTCCTATGGAGGTTATAGGGGACCCTATGGGAGCTCTAGGGCATCCTATGGGCACTATAGAGGGTCCTATAGTCTATAGAGGTCTAGGGGGTCCTATGGGGGCTCTAGGGGGCCCTATGGGGGCTCTAGGGGGCCCTATGAGGGTTATAGCGGGTCCTAGGGGAGCTCTAGGGGGTCCTAGGGGAGCTCTAGGGGGTCCTATGGAGGTTATAGGGGGCCCTATAGGAGCTCTAGGGCGTCCTATGGGAGCTCTAGGAGGCCCTATAGGGGCTGTAGGGGGTCCTAGGGGAGCTCTGGGGGTCCTATGGGAGCTCTAGGGGGCCCTATGGGGGCTATATGGGGTCCTAGGGGAGCTCTGGGGGTCCTATGGGGACAATAGGGGGTCCTATGGGGACAATAGGGGGTCCTATGGTGGTTATAGCGGGTCCTAGGGGAGCTCTAGGGGGTCCTATGGGTGCTGTAGGGGGTCCTATGGGAGCCCTAGGGGGTCCTATGGGGGTTATAGGGGGTCCTATGGGGGCTCTGGGGGAGTTATAGGAACTTTAGGGGGTCCTATGGGGGCTATAGAAGGTCCTATGGTGGTTATAGGGGGCCCTAGGGGAGCTCTAGGGCGTCCCATGGAGCTCTAGGGGGCCTTATGGGGGCTCTAGAGGGTCCTATGGGAGCTCTAGGGTTCCCTATGGGAGCTATAGGGGTCCTAGGGGAGCTCTGGGGGGTCCTATGGGGACTATAGGGGGTCCTATGGGCGCTGTAGGGGGTCCTAGGGGAGCTCTAGGGGGCCCTATGAGGGTTATAAAGGGTCCTAGGGGAGCTCTGGGGGTCCTAGGGGGCTATAGGGGGGTCCTATGGTGGTTATAGGGGGCGCTGGGGGAGTTCTAGGGGGTCCTATGGGGGCTATAGTGGGTCCTATGGTGTTTATAGGGGGCCCTAGGGGAGCTCTAGGGCGTCCTATGGGAGCTCTAGGAGGCTCTCTGGGGGCTATAGGGCCTCCTAGGGGAGCTCTGGGGGTCCTATGGGGGCTCTGGGGAATTATAGGAGCTTTAGGGGGTCCTAAGGGGGCTATAGAAGGTCCTATGGTGGTTATAGGGGGCCCTAGGGGAGCTCTCGGGCATCCTATGGGGACTATAGGGGATCCTATAGGAGCTCTAGGGCATCCTATGGGGGCTCTAGGGCGTCCTATGGGACCTCTAGGGGGCCCTATGGGGGCTATAGGGCATCCTATGGGGACTATAGGGGGTCCTATAGGAGCTCTAGGGGGGCTATAGGAGCTCTAGGGGGCCCTATGGGGGCTATAGGGCATGCTATGGTGGATATAGGGGGCCCTAGGGGAGCTCTAGGTGGTCCTATGGGGGCTATAGGGGCTCCCAGTGGCGCTCTGGGGGTTCTAGGGGAGCTCTGGGGGCCCTATGGGGGCTCTTAGGGGTCCTATGGTGGTTTATAGGTGGCCCTATGAGAGCTCTAGGGCATCCTATGGGGACTATAGGGGATCTTATAGAAGCTCTAGGGGGGCTATAGGAGCTCTAGGGGTTCCTATGGGGCTCTAGGGGGTCCTTTGGGAGTTCTAGGGGGCCCTATCGGGGTTATAGGGGGTCCTGTGGGGTCTCTAGGGGGTCCTATGCGGGCTCTAGGGGGTCCTATGGGGGTTATAGGGGGTCCTAGGGGAGCTCTAGGGCGTCCCGTGGAGCTCTAGGGGGTCCTATGGGGGCTTTAGGGGGTTCTATGGGAGCTCTGGGGTCCAGTGGGGGCTATAGGGGGCCCTATGGGAGCTCTAGGAGGCCCTATGGGGGCTATAGGGGGTCGTAGGGGAGCTGTGGGGATCCCATGGGGTCTCTAGGGGGCCCTATGGGGGCTCTAGGGGGTCCTATGGGGGCTATAGGGGCCCCTAAGGGAGCTCTAGGGGGCCCGATGGGTGCTATAGGGGGTCCTATGGGAGCTCTGGGGGTTCTAGGGGAGCTCTAGGGGATCCTATGGGGGCTATAGGGGGTCCTATGGTGGTTATAGTGTGCCCTATGCGAGCTCTAGGGCATCCTATGGGGTCTATAGGGGATCCTATAGGAGGTCTAGGGGGTCTATAGGAGCTCTAGGGGGTCCTATGGGGGCTCTAGGGAGCCCTATGGGAGCTCTAGGGGGTTCTAGGGGAGCTCTGGGGGTCCTAGGGGAGCTCTGGGGGGCCCTACGGGGGCTAAAGGGCATCCTAGGGGGACTATAAGGGGTTCTATAGGAGCTCTAGGGTCCTATGGTGGTTATAGGGGGTCCTAGGGGAGCTCTAGGGGGCCCTATGGGGGCTATAGGGCATCCTATGTTGGTTATAGGGAGCCCTAGGGGAGCTCTAGGTGGTCCTATGTGGGCTATAGGGGGTCCTAGGTGAGCTCTGGGCGTCCTAGGGGAGCTCTAGGGGGACCTATGGAGGCTATAGGGAATGCTATGGGGACTATGGGGAGTCCTATAGGAGGTCCAGGAGGTCCTATGGGGCCTATACGGGGTACTATGTTGGTTATAGGGGGTCCTAGGGGAGCTCTGGGGGTCCTGTGGGGCCTCTAGGGGGCCCTATGGGGGCTCTTAGGGGGTCCTATGGTGGTTATAGTTGGCCCTATGGGAGCTCTAGGGCATCCTATGGGGACTATAGGGGATCCTATAGAAGCTCTAGGGGGCTTAGAGGAGCTCTAGGGGTTCCTATGGGGACTCTAGGCGGTCCTATGGGAGTTCTAGGGGGCCCTATGGGGGTTATAGGGGGTCCTAGGGGAGCTCTTGGGGGTCCTAGGGAGCTCTTGGGGGTCCTAGGGGAGCTCTAGGGCATGCTTTGGGAGCTCTAGGGGGCCCTATGGGGACTATATGGGGTCCTAAGGGAGCTCTGGGGGTCCTGTGGGGGCTCTATGGGGCCCTATGGGAGCTCTAGGACATCCTATGGGGACTATAGAGAATCCTATAGAAGCTCTAGGGGGTTCTATCGGGGCTATAGGGAGTCCTATGGAAGTTATAGGGGACCCTATGGGCGCTCTAGGGCATCCTATGGGCACTATAGAGGGTCCTATAGGAGGTCTAGGGGGGCTATAGAAGCTCTAGGGGGTCCTAAGGGGGCTCTAGGGGGTCCTATGGGAGCTGTAGGGGGCCCTATGGGGGTTATAGGGTGTCCTATGCGGGCTATAGGGGGTCCTAGGGGAACTCTAGGGGGCCCTATGGGGGCTATAGGGTATCCTATGGTGGTTTTAGGGGGCCCTAGGGGAGCTCTAGGAGGCTCTCTGGGGGCTATAGGGGCTCGTAGGGGAGCTCTGGGGATCCGTCGGGTCTCTAGGGGGCCCTATGGGGGCTATAGTGGGTCCTATGGTGGCTATAGGGGGCCCTAAGGGAGCTCTAGGGGGCCCGATGGGGGCTATAGGGGGTCCTAGGGGAGCTCTGGGGGTCCTAGGGGAGCTCTAGGGGCCATATGGGCGCTATAGGGCAACCTATGGGGACTATAGGGGGTCCTATAGGAGCTCTAGGGCGTCTATAGGAGCTCTGGGGGGTACTATGGGGGCTATAGGGCATCCTATGGTGGTTATAGGGGGCCCTAGGGGAGCTCTAGGTGGTCCTATGGGGGCTATAGGGGATCCTATAGGAGCTCTAGGGGGGCTATAGGACCTCTAGGGGATCCTATGGGGGCTCTAGATGGTCCTAGGGGAGCGCTAGGGAGCCCTATGGGAGCTATAGGGGGTCCTAGGGGAGCTCTGGGGGTCCTAGGGGAGCTCTAGGGGGCCCTATGGGGGCTATAGGGCATCCTATGGGGACTATAGGGGGTCCTATAGGAGCTCTAGGGGGGCTATGGGAGCTCTAGAGGGTCCTATGGGGCCTATATGGGGTCCCATGGTGGTTATAGGTATAGGAGGCCCTAGGGGACCTCTAGGGGGCCCTATGGGAGCTCTAGGGGGTCCTAGGGGAGCTCTAGGGGGTCTGTGGGGGGCGCTAGGGGGCCCTATGGGGCTATAGGGCATCCTATGGGGACTATAGGGGGGTCCTATAGGAGCTCTAGAGGTGCTATAGGAGCTCTAGGGGATCCTATGGGGCCTATATGGGGTACTATGATGGTTATAGGGGGCCCTAGGGGAGATCTAGGGGGCCCTATGGGGGCTATAGGGGGGTCCTATGGGAGCTCTGGGGGTCCTAGGGGAACTCTAGGGGGTCCTATGGGGGCTATAGGGGGTCCTATCGGAGCTCTGGCGGTCCTAGGGGAGCTCCAGGGGGCCCTATGGGGGCTATAGGGCATCCTATGGTGGTTATAGGGGGTCCTAGGGGAGCTCTGGGGGTCCTGTGGGACCTCTAGGGGGCCTATGGGGGGCTTTTAGGGTCCTATGGTAGCTATAGGTGGCCCTATGGGAGCTCTAGGGCATCCTATGGGGGACTATAGGGGATCCTGTAGGAGCTCTAGGGGGGATATAGGAGCTCTAGGGGTTCCTATGGGGGCTCTAGGGGGTCCTAGGGAGCTCTAGGGGGCCCTATGGGGGCTATAGGGCATCCTATGTTGGTTATAGGGAGCCCTAGGGGAGCTCTAGGTGGTCCTATGTGGGCTATAGGGGGTCCTAGGTGAGCTCTGGGCGTCCTAGGGGAGCTCTAGGGGGACCTATGGAGGCTATAGGGAATGCTATGGGGGCTATGGGGAGTCCTATAGGAGGTCCAGGAGGTCCTATGGGCCTATACGGGGTACTATGTTGGTTATAGGGGGTCCTAGGGGGAGCTCTGGAGGTCCTGTGGGGCCTCTAGGGGGCCCTATGGGGGCTCTTAGGGGGTCCTATGGTGGTTATAGTTGGCCCTATGGGAGCTCTAGGGCATCCTATGGGGACTATAGGGGATCCTATAGAAGCTCTAGGGGGCTTAGAGGAGCTCTAGGGGTTCCTATGGGGGACTCTAGGCGGTCCTATGGGAGTTCTAGGGGGCACTATGGGGGTTATAGGGGGTCCTAGGGGAGCTCTTGGGGGTCCTAGGGGAGCTCTTGGGGGTCCTAGCGGAGCTCTTGGGGGTCCTAGGGGAGCTCTAGGGGGCCCTATGGGGACTATATGGGGTCCTAAGGGAGCTCTGGGGGTCCTGTGGGGGCTCTATGGGGCCCTATGGGAGCTCTAGGACATCCTATGGGGACTATAGAGAATCCTATAGAAGCTCTAGGGGGTTCTATCGGGGCTATAGGGAGTCCTATGGAAGTTATAGGGGACCCTATGGGCGCTCTAGGGCATCCTATGGGCACTATAGAGCGTCCTATAGGAGGTCTAGGGGGGCTATAGAAGCTCTAGGGGGTCCTAAGGGGGCTCTAGGGGGTCCTATGGGAGCTGTAGGGGGCCCTATGGGGGTTATAGGGTGTCCTATGCGGGCTATAGGGGGTCCTAGGGGAACTCTAGGGGGCCCTATGGGGGCTATAGGGTATCCTATGGTGGTTTTAGGGGGCCCTAGGGGAGCTCTAGGAGGCTCTCTGGGGCTATAGGGGCTCGTAGGGGAGCTCTGGGGATCCCGTCGGGTCTCTAGGGGGCCCTATGGGGGCTATAGTGGGTCCTATGGTGGCTATAGGGGGGCCCTAAGGGAGCTCTAGGGGGCCCGATGGGGGCTATAGGGGGTCCTAGGGGAGCTCTGGGGGTCCTAGGGGAGCTCTAGGGGCCATATGGGCGCTATAGGGCAACCTATGGGGACTATAGGGGGTCCTATAGGAGCTCTAGGGCGTCTATAGGAGCTCTAGGGGGTACTATGGGGGCTATAGGGCATCCTATGGTGGTTATAGGGGGCCCTAGGGGAGCTCTAGGTGGTCCTATGGGGGCTATAGGGGATCCTATAGGAGCTCTAGGGGGGCTATAGGAGCTCTAGGGGATCCTATGGGGGCTCTAGATGGTCCTAGGGGAGCGCTAGGGAGCCCTATGGGAGCTATAGGGGGTCCTAGGGGAGCTCTGGGGGTCCTAGGGGAGCTCTAGGGGGCCCTATGGGGGCTATAGGGCATCCTATGGGGACTATAGGGGGTCCTATAGGAGCTCTAGGGGGGCTATGGGAGCTCTAGAGGGTCCTATGGGGCCTATATGGGGTCCCATGGTGGTTATAGGAGGCCCTAGGGGACCTCTAGGGGGCCCTATGGGAGCTCTAGGGGGTCCTAGGGGAGCTCTAGGGGGTCCTGTGGGGGCGCTAGGGGGCCCTATGGGGGCTATAGGGCATCCTATGGGGACTATAGGGGGTCCTATAGGAGCTCTAGAGGTGCTATAGGAGCTCTAGGGGATCCTATGGGGCCTATATGGGGTCCTATGATGGTTATAGGGGGCCCTAGGGGAGATCTAGGGGGCCCTATGGGGGCTATAGGGGGTCCTATGGGAGCTCTGGGGGTCCTAGGGGAACTCTAGGGGGTCCTATGGGGGCTATAGGGGGTCCTATCTGAGCTCTGGCGGTCCTAGGGGAGCTCCAGGGGGCCCTATGGGGGCTATAGGGCATCCTATGGTGGTTATAGGGGGTCCTAGGGGAGCTCTGGGGGTCCTGTGGGACCTCTAGGGGGCCCTATGGGGGCTTTTAGGGGTCCTATGGTAGTTATAGGTGGCCCTATGGGAGCTCTAGGGCATCCTATGGGGACTATAGGGGATCCTGTAGGAGCTCTAGGGGGGATATAGGAGCTCTAGGGGTTCCTATGGGGGCTCTAGGGGGTCCTAGGGGAGCTCTAGGGGGCCCTATGGGGGCTATAGGGCATCCTATGTTGGTTATAGGGAGCCCTAGGGGAGCTCTAGGTGGTCCTATGTGGGCTATAGGGGGTCCTAGGTGAGCTCTGGGCGTCCTAGGGGAGCTCTAGGGGGACCTATGGAGGCTATAGGGAATGCTATGGGGACTATGGGGAGTCCTATAGGAGGTCCAGGAGGTCCTATGGGGCCTATACGGGGTACTATGTTGGTTATAGCGGGTCCTAGGGGAGCTCTGGGGGTCCTGTGGGGCCTCTAGGGGGCCCTATGGGGGCTCTTAGGGGGTCCTATGGTGGTTATAGTTGGCCCTATGGGAGCTCTAGGGCATCCTATGGGGACTATAGGGGATCCTATAGAAGCTCTAGGGGGCTTAGAGGAGCTCTAGGGGTTCCTATGGGGACTCTAGGCGGTCCTATGGGAGTTCTAGGGGGCCCTATGGGGGTTATAGGGGGTCCTAGGGGAGCTCTTGGGGGTCCTAGGGGAGCTCTTGGGGGTCCTAGGGGAGCTCTAGGGCATGCTTTGGGAGCTCTAGGGGGCCCTATGGGGACTATATGGGGTCCTAAGGGAGCTCTGGGGGTCCTGTGGGGGCTCTATGGGGCCCTATGGGAGCTCTAGGACATCCTATGGGGACTATAGAGAATCCTATAGAAGCTCTAGGGGGTTCTATCGGGGCTATAGGGAGTCCTATGGAAGTTATAGGGGACCCTATGGGCGCTCTAGGGCATCCTATGGGCACTATAGAGGGTCCTATAGGAGGTCTAGGGGGGCTATAGAAGCTCTAGGGGGTCCTAAGGGGGCTCTAGGGGGTCCTATGGGAGCTGTAGGGGGCCCTATGGGGGTTATAGGGTGTCCTATGCGGGCTATAGGGGGTCCTAGGGGAACTCTAGGGGGCCCTATGGGGGCTATACGGTATCCTATGGTGGTTTTAGGGGGCCCTAGGGGAGCTCTAGGAGGCTCTCTGGGGGCTATAGGGGCTCGTAGGGGAGCTCTGGGGATCCCGTCGGGTCTCTAGGGGGCCCTATGGGGGCTATAGTGGGTCCTATGGTGGCTATAGGGGGCCCTAAGGGAGCTCTAGGGGGCCCGATGGGGGCTATAGGGGGTCCTAGGGGAGCTCTGGGGGTCCTAGGGGAGCTCTAGGGGCCATATGGGCGCTATAGGGCAACCTATGGGGACTATAGGGGGTCCTATAGGAGCTCTAGGGCGTCTATAGGAGCTCTAGGGGGTACTATGGGGGCTATAGGGCATCCTATGGTGGTTATAGGGGGCCCTAGGGGAGCTCTAGGTGGTCCTATGGGGGCTATAGGGGATCCTATAGGAGCTCTAGGGGGGCTATAGGACCTCTAGGGGATCCTATGGGGGCTCTAGATGGTCCTAGGGGAGCGCTAGGGAGCCCTATGGGAGCTATAGGGGGTCCTAGGGGAGCTCTGGGGGTCCTAGGGGAGCTCTAGGGGGCCCTATGGGGGCTATAGGGCATCCTATGGGGACTATAGGGGGTCCTATAGGAGCTCTAGGGGGGCTATGGGAGCTCTAGAGGGTCCTATGGGGCCTATATGGGGTCCCATGGTGGTTATAGGAGGCCCTAGGGGACCTCTAGGGGGCCCTATGGGAGCTCTAGGGGGTCCTAGGGGAGCTCTAGGGGGTCCTGTGGGGGCGCTAGGGGGCCCTATGGGGGCTATAGGGCATCCTATGGGGACTATAGGGGGTCCTATAGGAGCTCTAGAGGTGCTATAGGAGCTCTAGGGGATCCTATGGGGCCTATATGGGGTCCTATGATGGTTATAGGGGGCCCTAGGGGAGATCTAGGGGGCCCTATGGGGGCTATAGGGGGTCCTATGGGAGCTCTGGGGGTCCTAGGGGAACTCTAGGGGGTCCTATGGGGGCTATAGGGGGTCCTATCTGAGCTCTGGCGGTCCTAGGGGAGCTCCAGGGGGCCCTATGGGGGCTATAGGGCATCCTATGGTGGTTATAGGGAGTCCTAGGGGAGCTCTGGGGGTCCTGTGGGACCTCTAGGGGGCCCTATGGGGGCTTTTAGGGGTCCTATGGTAGTTATAGGTGGCCCTATGGGAGCTCTAGGGCATCCTATGGGGACTATAGGGGATCCTGTAGGAGCTCTAGGGGGGATATAGGAGCTCTAGGGGTTCCTATGGGGGCTCTAGGGGGTCCTAGGGGAGCTCTAGGGGGCCCTATGGGGGCTATAGGGCATCCTATGTTGGTTATAGGGAGCCCTAGGGGAGCTCTAGGTGGTCCTATGTGGGCTATAGGGGGTCCTAGGTGAGCTCTGGGCGTCCTAGGGGAGCTCTAGGGGGACCTATGGAGGCTATAGGGAATGCTATGGGGACTATGGGGAGTCCTATAGGAGGTCCAGGAGGTCCTATGGGGCCTATACGGGGTACTATGTTGGTTATAGCGGGTCCTAGGGGAGCTCTGGGGGTCCTGTGGGGCCTCTAGGGGGCCCTATGGGGGCTCTTAGGGGGTCCTATGGTGGTTATAGTTGGCCCTATGGGAGCTCTAGGGCATCCTATGGGGACTATAGGGGATCCTATAGAAGCTCTAGGGGGCTTAGAGGAGCTCTAGGGGTTCCTATGGGGACTCTAGGCGGTCCTATGGGAGTTCTAGGGGGCCCTATGGGGGTTATAGGGGGTCCTAGGGGAGCTCTTGGGGGTCCTAGGGGAGCTCTTGGGGGTCCTAGGGGAGCTCTAGGGCATGCTTTGGGAGCTCTAGGGGGCCCTATGGGGACTATATGGGGTCCTAAGGGAGCTCTGGGGGTCCTGTGGGGGCTCTATGGGGCCCTATGGGAGCTCTAGGACATCCTATGGGGACTATAGAGAATCCTATAGAAGCTCTAGGGGGTTCTATCGGGGCTATAGGGAGTCCTATGGAAGTTATAGGGGACCCTATGGGCGCTCTAGGGCATCCTATGGGCACTATAGAGGGTCCTATAGGAGGTCTAGGGGGGCTATAGAAGCTCTAGGGGGTCCTAAGGGGGCTCTAGGGGGTCCTATGGGAGCTGTAGGGGGCCCTATGGGGGTTATAGGGTGTCCTATGCGGGCTATAGGGGGTCCTAGGGGAACTCTGGGGGGGCCCTATGGGGGCTATAGGGTATCCTATGGTGGTTTTAGGGGGCCCTAGGGGAGCTCTAGGAGGCTCTCTGGGGGCTATAGGGGCTCGTAGGGGAGCTCTGGGGATCCCGTGGGGTCTCTAGGGGGCCCTATGGGGGCTATAGTGGGTCCTATGGTGGCTATAGGGGGCCCTAAGGGAGCTCTAGGGGGCCCGATGGGGGCTATAGGGGGTCCTATGGGAGCTCTGGGGGTCCTAGGGGAGCTCTAGGGGCCATATGGGCGCTATAGGGCAACCTATGGGGACTATAGGGGGTCCTATAGGAGCTCTAGGGCGTCTATAGGAGCTCTAGGGGGTACTATGGGGGCTATAGGGCATCCTATGGTGGTTATAGGGGGCCCTAGGGGAGCTCTAGGTGGTCCTATGGGGGCTATAGGGGATCCTATAGGAGCTCTAGGGGGGCTATAGGAGCTCTAGGGGATCCTATGGGGGCTCTAGATGGTCCTAGGGGAGCGCTAGGGAGCCCTATGGGAGCTATAGGGGGTCCTAGGGGAGCTCTGGGGGTCCTAGGGGAGCTCTAGGGGGCCCTATGGGGGCTATAGGGCATCCTATGGGGACTATAGGGGGTCCTATAGGAGCTCTAGGGGGGCTATGGGAGCTCTAGAGGGTCCTATGGGGCCTATATGGGGTCCCATGGTGGTTATAGGAGGCCCTAGGGGACCTCTAGGGGGCCCTATGGGAGCTCTAGGGGGTCCTAGGGGAGCTCTAGGGGGTCCTAGGGGAGCTCTGGGGGTCCTGTGGGGGCGCTAGGGGGCCCTATGGGGGCTATAGGGCATCCTATGGGGACTATAGGGGGTCCTATAGGAGCTCTAGAGGTGCTATAGGAGCTCTAGGGGATCCTATGGGGCCTATATGGGGTCCTATGATGGTTATAGGGGGCCCTAGGGGAGATCTAGGGGGCCCTATGGGGGCTATAGGGGGTCCTATGGGAGCTCTGGGGGTCCTAGGGGAACTCTAGGGGGTCCTATGGGGGCTATAGGGGGTCCTATCGGAGCTCTGGCGGTCCTAGGGGAGCTCCAGGGGGCCCTATGGGGGCTATAGGGCATCCTATGGTGGTTATAGGGGGTCCTAGGGGAGCTCTGGGGGTCCTGTGGGACCTCTAGGGGGCCCTATGGGGGCTTTTAGGGGTCCTATTGTAGTTATAGGTGGCCCTATGGGAGCTCTAGGGCATCCTATGGGGACTATAGGGGATCCTGTAGGAGCTCTAGGGGGGATATAGGAGCTCTAGGGGTTCCTATGGGGGCTCTAGGGGGTCCTATGGGAGTTCTAGGGGGCCCTATGGGGGTTATAGGGGGTCCTAGGGGAGCTCTACGGCATCCCGTAGAGCTCTAGGGGGTCCTATGGGGACATTAGGGGGTTCTATGGGAGCTCTGGGGGTACAGTGGGGGCTATAGGGGGCCCTATGGGAGCTCTAGGCGGCCCTATGAGGGTTATAGGGGGTCCTATGGGAGTTCTAGGGGGTCCTAGGGGAGCTCTAGGGGGTCCTAGGGGGGCTATAGGGCATCCTATGGTGGTTATAGCGGGCCCTAGGGGAGCTCTAAGCGTCCTATGGGAGCTCTAGGAGGCCCGGTGGGGGCTATAGGGGGTCGTAGGGGAGCTCCGGGATACCCGTGGGGTCTCTAGGGGGCCCTATGGGGGCTATAGTGGGTCCTATGGTTGCTATAGGGGGGCCGATGGGGCTATAGGGGGTCCTAGGGCAGAACTGGGTGTCCTAGGGGGGCTATAGGGGGTTCTATGGTGGTTATAGGGCGCGCTGGGGGAGTTCTAGGGGGTCCTATGGGGGCTATTGAGGGTCCTATGGTGGTTATAGTGTGCCCTTTGGGAGCTCTAGGGCATCCTATGGGCACTATAGAGGGTCCTATAGGAGGTCTAGGGGGACTATAGGAGCTCTAGGTGGCCCTATGGGGGCTCTAGGGGGCCTTATGGGAGCTCTAGGGGGCCCTATCAGGGTTATAGGGGGTCCTATGGGAGTTCTAGGGGGTCCTATGGGGGCCATAGGGGGTCCTTCGGGAGCTCTAGGGGGCCCTATGGGGGCTATAGTGTGTCCTATAGTGGTTATAGGGGACCCTATGGGAGCTCTAGGGCATCCTATGGGGACTATAGAGGGTCATATAGGAGGTTTAGGGGGTCTATAGGAGCTCTAGGGGGTCCTATGGGGGCTCTAGGGGGTCCTATGGGAGCTCTAGGGGGTCGTATTGGGGCTCTAGAGGGTCCTAGGGGAGCTCTAGGGAGCCCTATGGGAGCTATAGGGGGTTCTAGGGGAGCTCTGGGGGTCCTAGGGGAGCTCTGGGGGGCCCTACGGGGGCTAAAGGGCATCCTAGGGGGACTATAGGGGGTTCTATAGGAGCTCCAGGGGGTCCTATGGGGCCTATATGGGGTCCTATGGTGGTTATAGGGGGTCCTAGGGGAGCTCTAGGGGGCCTTTGGGGGCTATAGGGCATCCTATGTTGGTTATAGGGAGCCCTAGGGGAGCTCTAGGTGGTCCTATGTGGGCTATAGGGGGTCTTAGGTGAGCTCTGGGCGTCCTAGGGGAACTCTAGGGGGACCTATGGAGGCTATAGGGAATCCTATGGGGACTATGGGGAGTCCTATAGGAGGTCCAGGAGGTCCTATGGGGCCTTTACGGGGTCCTATGGTGGTTATAGGGGGTCCTAGGGGAGCTCTGGGGGTCCTGTGGGGCCTCTAGGGGCCCTATGGGGGCTCTTAGGGGTCCTATGGTGGTTATAGGGGGCCCTAGGGGAGCTCTAGGGCATCCTATGGGGACTATAGGGGATCCTATAGAAGCTCTAGGGGGCTTAGAGGAGCTCTAGGGGTTCCTATGGGGACTCTAGGCAGTCCTATGGGAGTTCTAGGGGGCCCTATGGGGGTTATAGGGGGTCCTAGGGGAGCTCTTGCGGGTCCTATGGGAGCTTTAGGGGGTCCTATGGGGGCTGTAGGGGGTCCTAGGGGAGCTCTAGGGCATGCTTTGGGAGCTCTAGGGGGCCCTATGGGGACTATAGGGGGTCCTATGGGAGCCCTAGGGGGTCCTATGCGGGCTGTAGGGTGTCGTAGGGGATCTCTAGGGTGCCCTATGGGGGCAATAGGGGGTCCTATGATGTTTATAGGGGGCCCTATGGGAGCTTTAGGGCATTCTATGCGGAATATAGGGGATTATATAGGAGCTCTAGGGGGGCAATAGGAGTTCTAGGAGTTCCTCTGGGAGCTATAGGCGGTACTATGGGAGGTCTAGGGGGCCCTATGGGGGCTATAGAGTATCCTATGGTGGTTATAGTGTGCCCTTTGGGAGCTCTAGGGCATCCTATGGGGTCTATCGGGGGTCCTATAGGAGCTCTAGGGGGTCTATAGGAGCTCTAGGGGGTCCTATGGGGGTTATAGGGGGTCCTATGGGGGCTATAGGGGGCCCTATGGGGGCTATAGGGGGCCCTATGGTGGTTATAGTGTGCCCTTTGGGAGCTCTAGGGCATCCTATGGGGTCTATCGGGGGTCCTATAGGAGCTCTAGGGGGTCTATAGGAGCTCTAGGGGGTCTATAGGAGCTCTAGGGGGTCCTATGGGGGCTATAGGGGGTCCTATGGGGGCTCTAGGGGGCCTATCAGAGTTATAGGGGGTCCTAGGGGAGCTCTGGGGGTCCTGTGGGGGCTCTAGGGGGCCCTATGGGGACTACAGTGGGTCCTAGGGGAGCTCTAGGGGGCCCTATGGGAGCTCTAGGGCATCCTATGGGGACTATAGAGAATCCTAAACAAGCTCTAGGGGGTTCTATCGGGGCTATAGGGGGTCCTATGGGAGCTCTAGGGGGCCCTAGGAGGGTTATAGAGGGTCCTAGGGGAACTCTGAGGGGTCCTAGGGGAGCTCTAGGGGGTCCTATGGGCGCTATAGGGGGTCCTATCGGAGCTCTGGCGGTCCTAGGGGAGCTCTAGGGGGTCGTATGGGGGTATAGGGGGTCCTATGGGAGATCTGGGGGTCCTATGGGGGCTATAGGGGGTCCTTGGGGAGCTCTGGTGGGTACTAGGGGAGCTCTAGGGCGTCCTATGGGAGCTATAGAGAGTCCTATGATGGTTATAGGGGGCCTTATGGGAGCTCTAGTGGCCCTATGAGGGTTATAGCGGGTACTAGGGGAGCTCTAGGGGGTCCTATGGGGGCTATAGGGGATCCTATAGGAGATCTAGGGGGTCTATAGGAGCTCTAGGGGGTCCTATGGAGCCTATATGGGGTCCTATGGTGGTTATAGGGGTCCCTAGGGGAGCTCTAGGGGGCCCAATGGGGGCTATAGGGCATCCTATGGTGGTTATAGGGGGCCCTAGGGGAGCTCTGGGGGGTCCTAGGGGAGCTCTAGGGGATCCTATGGGGCTCTAGATGGTCCTAGGGGAGCTCTAGGGAGCTCTATGGGAGCTATAGGGGGTCCTAGGGGAGCTCTGGGGGTCCCTATGGGGGCTATAGGGCATCCTATGGGGACTATAGGGGGTCCTATAGGAGCTCTAGGGGGGCTATAGGAGCTCTAGAGGGTCCTATGGGGCCTATATGGGGTCCCATGGTGTTATAGGAGGCCCTAGGGGACCTCTAGGGGGTCCTATGGGAGCTATAGGGGGTCCTATGTTGGTTATAGGGGACCCTATGGGAGCTCTAGTGCATCCTAATGGGACTATAGAGGGTCATATAGGAGGTTTAGGGGGGCTATAGGAGCTCTAGGGGGTCCTGTGGGGACTCTAGGTGGTCCTATGGGAGCTCTAGGGGGTCCTATGGGGGCTATAGAGGGTCCTACGGTGGTTACAGGGGGACATAGGGGAGCTCTAGGGCGACATAGGGGAGCTCTAGGGCGTCCTATGGGAGCTCTAGGAGGCTCTCTGGGGGCTATAGGGGGTCCTAGGGGAGCTCTGGGTGTCCTGTCGGGCTCTAGTGGGCCCTATGTGGGCTATAGGGTGTCCTATGGAGGTTATAGGGGACCCTATGGGAGCTCTAGGGCATCCTATGGGCACTATAGAGGGTCCTATAGGAGGTCTAGGGGGGCTATAGGAGCTCTAGGTGGTCCTATGGGGGCTCTAGGGGGTCCTAAAGGAGCTCTAGGGGGCCCTATGGGGGTTATAGGGTGTCCTAGGGGAGCTCTAGGGTATCCCATGGAGCTTTAGGGGGTCCTATGGGGGCTATAGGGGGTTCTGTGGGAGCTCCTGGGGTCCTGTAGGGGTTATAGGGGGCCTTATGGGAGCTCTAGGGGGCCCTATCAGGGTTATAGGGGGTCCTATGGGAGTTCTAGGGGGTCCTATGGGGGCCATAGGGGGTCCTTTGGGAGCTCTAGGGGACCCGATGGGAGCTCTAGGGCATCCTATGGGGACTATAGAGGGTCATATAGGAGGTTTAGGGGGTCTATAGGAGCTCTAGAGGGTCCTATGGGGGCTCTAGGGAGTCCTATGGGAGCTCTAGGGGGTCGTATTGGGGCTCTAGAGGGTCCTAGGGGAGCTCTAGGGAGCCCTATGGGAGCTATAGGGGGTTCTAGGGGAGCTCTGGGGGTCCTAGGGGAGCTCTGGGGGGCCCTACGGGGGCTAAAGGGCATCCTACGGGGACTATAGGGGGTTCTATAGGAGCTCTAGGGGGTCCTATGGGGCCTATATGGGGTCCTATGGTGGTTATAGGGGGCCCTAGGGGAGCTCTAGGGGGCCCTATGGGGGCTATAGGGGGTCCTAGGTGAGCTCTGGGCATCCTAGGGGGGCTCTAGGGGGACCTATGGAGGCTATAGGGAATCCTATGGGGACTATGGGGAGTCCTATAGGAGGTCCAGGATGTCCTATGGGGCCTATACGGGGTCCTATGGTGGTTATAGGGGGTCCAAGGGGAGCTCTGGGGGTCCTGTGGGGGCTCTAGGGGGCCCTATGGGGGCTCTTAGGGGTCCTATGGTGGTTATAGTTGACCCTATGGGGGCTCTAGGGGGTCCTAGGGGGGTTATAGGGGGTCCTATGGGAGCCCTAGGGGGTCCTACGGGGGCTGTAGGGTGTCATAGGGGATCTCTAAGGTGCCCTATGGGGGCAATAAGGGGTCCTATGATGGTTATAGGGGGCCCTATGGGAGCTTTAGGGCATTCTATGGGGAATATAGGGGATTATATAGGAGCTCTAGGGGGGCAATAGGAGCTCTAGGAGTTCCTCTGGGAGCTATAGGCGGTACTATGGGAGGTCTAGGGGGTCCTATGGGGGCTATAGCGTGTCCTATGGTGGTTATCAGAGGCCCTAAGAGAGCTCTAGGGGGCCCTAAGGGGGCTATAGGGGGTCCAATTGGGAGCTCTGGGGGTCCTAGGGGAGCTCTAGGGGGTCCTATGGTGGTTATAGGTGGCCCTATGGGAGCTCTAGGGCATCCTATGGGGAATATAGGGGATCCTAGAGGAGCTCTAGGGGGCCATAAGAGCTCTAGGGGTTCCTATGGGGGCCATAGGGGGTCCTATGGGAGCTCTAGGAGGCTCTCTGGGGTCTATAGGGGGTCCTAGGGGAGCTCTAGGGGGCCCTGTGGGGGTCATAGGGGATCCTAGGGGAGCTCTTGGGGGCCCAAAGGGATGTCTAGGGGGCCCTAGGGGGCTCTAGGGGGTCCTATAGGAGCTCTGGGGGTCCTAGGGGGGCTATTGGGGGTCCTATGGTGGTTATAGGGCGCGCTGGGGGAGTTCTAGGGGATCCTATGGGGGCTATAGAGGGTATTATGGTGGTTATAGTGTGCCCTATGGGAGCTCTAGGGCATCCTATGGGGTCTATAGGGGGTCCTATAGGAGCTCTAGGTGGTCTATAGGAGCTCTAGTGGGCCCTATGGGGGCTATAGAGGGTCCTATCGTGCTTATAGGGGGCCCTAGGGGATCTCTGGGGGTCCTGTGGGGCCTCTAGGAGGTCCTATGCGGGCTATAGGGGGTCCTATGGTGGTTATAGGGGACCCTATGGGCGCTCTAGGGCATCCTATGTGCACTATAGAGGGTCCTATAGGAGGTCTAGGGGGGCTATAGGAGGTCTAGGGGGTCCTATTGGAGTTCTAGGGGGTCCTATGGGGGTATAGGGGGTCCTATGGGGGTATAGGGGGTCTTGGGGGAGCTCTAGGGGGTCCTAGGGGAGCTCTAGGGGGCCCTATGGGGGCTATAGGGGAGCTCTGGCGGTCCTAGGGGAGCTCCAGGGGGCCCTATGGGGGCTATAGGGCATCCTATGGTGGTTATAGGGGGTCCTATGGGAGCTCTGGGGGTCCTGTGGGAGCTATAGGGGGCCTTATGGGAGCTCTAGGGGGCCCTATGAGGGTTATAGAGGGTCCTAGGGGAACTCTGGGGGGTCCTAGGAGAGCTCTAGGAGGTCCTATGGGGGCTGTAGGGGGTCCTATGGTGGTTATAGGGGGTCCTAGGGGAGCTCTGGGGGTCCTGTGGGGGCGCTAGGGGGCCCTATGGGGGCTCTTAGGGGTCCTAAGGGGGTTATAGGTGGCCCTATGGGAGCTCTAGGGCATTCTATGGGGAATATAGGGGATCCTATAGGAGCCCTAGGGGGGCAATAGGAGCTCTAGGAGTTCCTATGGGAGCTATACGGGGTACTATGAGAGGTCTAAGGGGTCCTATGGGGGCTATGGAGTGTCCTTTGGTGGTTATCGGTGGCCCTAAGGGAGCTCTAGGGGCCGCTATGGGGGCTATAGGGGGTTCTATGGGAGCTCTGGGGCTCTTAGTGGAGCTCTAGGGGTTCGTATGGGAGCTCTGGGGGTCCTAGGGGGGCTATAGGGGGGTCCTATGGTGGTTATAGGGGGCGCTGGGGGAGTTCTAGGGGGTCTTATGGGGCCTATAGTGGGTGCTATGGTGGTTATAGTGTGCCCTATGGGAGCTCTAGGGCATCCTATGGGGACTACAGGGGGTCCTGTAGGAGCTCTAGGGTGTCTATAGGAGCTCTATGGGGTCCTATGGGGGCTATAGAGGGTCCTATGGTGGTTATAGCGGGCCCTAGGGGAACTCTAGGGCGTCCTATGGGAGCTCTAGGACGCTCTCTGGGGGCTATAGGGGCTCCTAGGGGAGCTCTGGGGGTCCTATAAGGGCTCTGGGGAATTATAGGAGCTTTAGGGGGTCCTATGGGGGCTATAGAAGGTCCTATGGTGGTTATAGGGGGCCCTAGGGGAGCTCTCGGGCATCCTATGGGGACTATAGGGGATCCTATAGGAGCTCTAGGGCATCCTATGGGGGGTCTACGGCGTCCTATGGGACCTCTAGGGGGCCCTATGGGGGCTATATGGCATCCTATGGGGACTATAGGGGGTCCTATAGGAGCTCTAGGGGGGCTATAGGAGCTCTAGGGGGCCCTATGGGGGCTATAGGGCATCCTATGGTGGTTATAGGAGGCCCTAGGGGAGCTCTAGGTGGTCCTATGGGGGCTATAGGGGCTCCTAGTGGCGCTCTGGGGGTTCTAGGGGAGCTCTGGGGGCCCTATGGGGGCTCTTAGGGGTCCTATGGTGGTTATAGGTGGCCCTATGGGAGCTCTAGGGCATCCTATGGGGACTATAGGGGATCTTATAGAAGCTCTAGGGGGGCTATAGGAGCTCTAGGGGTTCCTATGGGGCTCTAGGGGGTCCTTTGGGAGTTCTTAGGGGGCCCTATCGGGGTTATAGGGGGTCATGTGGGGCCTCTAGGGGGTCCTATTCGGGTCTAGGGGGTCCTAAGGAAGTTCTACGGAGCCCCATGGGGGTTATAGGGGGTCTTAGGGGAGCTCTAGGGCGTCCCGTGGAGCTCTAGGGGGTCCTATGGGGGCTTTAGGGGGTTCTATGGGATCTCTGGGGTCCAGTGGGGGCTATAGGGGGCCCTATGGGAGCTCTAGGGGTCCCTATGAGGATTATAGGGGATCCTATAGGAGTTCTTGGGGGTCCTATGGGGGCTCTTGGGGGTCCTAGGGGAGTTCTAGGGGGCCTCTGGGAGCTATAGGGCATCGTATGGTGGTTATAGGGCGCCCTAGGGGAGCTCTAGGGCGTCCTATGGGAGCTCTAGGAGGCCCTATGGGGGCTATAGGGGGTCGTAGGGGAGCTATGGGGATCCTGTGGGGTCTCTAGGGGGCCCTATGGGGGCTCTAGGGGCCCCTAAGGGAGCTCTAGGGCGCCCGATGGGTGCTATAGGGGGTCCTATGGGAGCTCTGGGGGTTCTAGGGGAGCTCTAGGGGATCCTATGGGGGCTATAGGGGGTCCTAGGGGAGATCTGGGGGTCCTAGGGGGTCTATAGGGGCTCCTATGGTGGTTATAGGGCACGCTGGGGGAGTTCTAGGGGTTCCTATGGGTGCTATAGGGGCTCCTATGGTGGTTATAGTGTGCCCTATGGGAGCTCTAGGGCATCCTATGGGGTCTATAGGGGATCCTATAGGAGGTCTAGGGGGTCTATACGAGCTCTAGGGGGTCCTATTTGAGCTCTATGGGGCCCTATCGGGTTTATAGGGGGTCCTGTGGGGTCTCTAGGGGGTCCTATGCGGGCTCTAGGGGGTCCTAGGGGAGCTCTAGGGGGCCCTATGGGGTCTATAGGGTTTCTAGGGGAGCTCTGGTGGTCCTAGGGGAGCTCCAGGGGGCCCTATGGGGGCTATAGGGCATCCTATGGTGGTTATAAGGGGGTCGTAGGGAGCTCTGGGGGTCCTGTGTGGGCGCTAGGGGCCCCTATGGGGGCTATAGTGGGTCCTATGGTGGTTATAGGTGGCCCTATGGGAGCTCTAGGGCATCCTATGGGGACTATAGAGGGTCATAGAGGAGGTTTAGGGGGTCTATAGGAGCTCTAGGGGTTCCTATGGGGGCTCTAGGGGGTCCTATGGGGCTTATAGGGGGTCCTAGGGGAGTTCTGGGGGTTCCTAGGGGATCTCTAGGGGATCCTATGGGTGCTCTGGGGGATTTATAGGAGCTCTAGGGGGTCCTATGGGGGCTATAGAGGGTCCTATGGTGGTTATAGGGGGCCCTAGGGGAGCTCTAGGGCGTCCCATGGAGCTCTAGGGAGCCCTATGGGAGCTATAGGGGGTCCTAGGGGAGCTCTGGGGTTCCTAGGGGAGCTCTAGGGGGCCCTATGGGGGCTATAGGGCATCCTATGGGGACTATATGGGGTCCTATGGTGGTTATAGGGGGCCCTAGGGGAGCTCTAGGTGGTCCTATGGGGGCTATAGGGGGCCCTAGGGGAGCTCTAGCACGTCCTATGGGAGCTCTAGGAGGCTCTCTGGGGGCTATAGGGGGTCCTAGGGAACTCTGATTCTCCTCTGAGGCTCTGAGCCTCCTGGACTCAGATATGGGGAGCTGGGAGCCTCCTGGCTTCCTCTACGGGGACCTCTGAGCCTCCCGGCCTCTGACATGGTGGACTCTGAGACTCTCCTATGGGGGTAGGGAGCCGCCCGGCCTCCTCTGTGGGGGCCTCTGAGCCTCCTGGACTCCACTATGGACGTCTTTCAGCCTCCTGGCTTTCCCAGCCTTCTTTATGGGGACCTGAGCCTCCCGGCCTCCGATATGGGGGGCCCTGGAGCCTTCTGGCCTCCGATATGGGTGTCTCTGAATCTCCTGGACTCAGATATGGGGAGCTGGGAGCCTCCTGATCTCCTCTATGGGGGCCTCTGAGCCTCCCGGCCTTCGATATGTGGGACTGGGAGCCTCCTGGCCTCCAATATGGGGCCCCTGAGCCTCCCATCCTTCCCTATGGGGGTCTGGGAGCTTCCCAGCCTCATCTACAAGGGCCTCTGAGCCTCCCGGCCTCCTCTGTGCACAACTGGGAGCCTCCCGGCATCCGATATGGGGGGCCCTGGAGCCTCCTGGCCTCCACTACGGGAAACTGGGAGACTCCGGGCCTCTCATATGGGGGCCTCTGAGCCTCCCAGCCTCTGATATGGGGGACTGGGAGCCTCCTGGCCTCTCATACAGGAGCCTCTGAGCCTTCGGGCCTCCACCATGGGGGTCTGGGAGCCTCCATTATGGGGACCTAGAGCCTCTGGAACTCCTCTGTGGGGGCTTCTGAGCCTCCTGGCCTCCGCTATGGGGGCCCTGGGGCCTCCCAGCCTCTGATATGGAGACCTAGAGCCTCTCCTATGGGGGTCTGGGAGCCTCCCGGCCTCCTCTACGGGGGCCTCTGAGCCTCCCAGTCTCCTCTATGGGGATCTCTGAGCCTCCTGGACTCCAATATGGGGGACTGGGAGCCTCCCGGCCTCCGATACTGGGGGCCCTGGAGCTTCCTGCCCTCCACTATGGGAAACTGGGAGCCTCCTAGCTTCTCATATGGGGGCCTCTGAGCCTGCTGGACTTGGATATGTGGAGCTGGGAGCCTCCCGGCTCCTCTATGGGGACCTCTGAGCCTCTCCTATGGGGTCTGGGAGCCTCCGGGCCTCTGCTATGGCAGGTCTCTGAGCTTCCCAGCCTCGTCTACGGGGGCCTCTGAGCCTCTCCTATGGGGGTCTAGGAGCCTCCCGACCTACTCTGTGGGAGCCTCTGAGCATCCTGGCCTCTGATATGAGGACTGGGAGCCTCCTCGACTCTGATATGGGGGGCCTGGAGCCTCTTGACCTCCTCTATGGGGGTCTGGGAGCCTCTAGGCCTCCTCTGTGGGGGCCTCTGAGCCTCCTGGACTCCACTATGACGTCTTTCAGCCTCCTGGCCTCTCATATAGGGGCCTATGACTGTCCCAGCCTTCTTTAAGGAAACTGAGCCTCCTGGAATCGGATATGGGGAGCTAGGAGCCTCCTGGCCTCCGATATGGGGGCCTATGAGCCTCCTGGCCTCCAATACGGGGAGCCCCGGAGCCTTCTGGCCTCCAATACGGGGAGCTGGGAGCCTGGGCCTCTCATATTGGGGCCTCTGAGCCTCCTGGACTCCGCTATGGGGAGCTGGGAGTCTCCTGGCCTGCACTATGGGTGCCTCTGAGCCTCCTGGCTTCTCATATGGGGGTCTCTGACCCTCCCAGCCTCCTCCATGGGGGCCTCTGAGCCTCCCAGCCTCTGATACGGGGGACTGGGAGCCTCCTGGCCTCTCATACAGGAGCCTCTGAGCCTCCTGGCCTCCGCTATGGGGGTCTGGGAGCCTCCGTTATGGGGACCTAGAGCCTCGCGACCTCCTCTGTGGGGGTCTGTGAGCCTCCTGGCCTCCTCTATGGGGGTCTCAGAGTCTCTCCTATGCGGGACCTGGAGCCTCCTGGACTCCGCTACGGGGCCCTTGGTCCTCCTGTCCTCCGACATGGGGGGCATCTGAGCCTCCCGGCCTCCGATACTGGGGGCCCTGGAGCCTCCTGGCCTCCGATATGGGTGCCTCTGAGTCTCCTGGACTCGGATATGTGGAGCTGGGAGCCTCCGGCCTCCTCTATGGGGTCCTCTGAGTCTCACGGCCTTTGATATGGGGGACCCTGGTGCCTCCCGGTCTCTGATATGGGGGTCTCTGAGCCTCTCCTATGGGGGTCTGGCAGCCTCCCAGCCTCCTCTATGGGGGCCTCTGAGCCTCCTGGCTTCTCATACGGGGTGTCTGAGCCTCCCATCCTTCTCTATGGGGGCCTCTGAGTGTACTGGACTCCGATATGGGGGACAGGGAGCCTCCCAGCCTCCTATATGGGGTCTCTGAGCCTCCTGGACTCCTCCATGGCGTCCTCTGAGCCTCTCCTATGGGAGTCTGGGAGCCTCCCAGCCTCCTCTATGGGGGTCTCTGAGCCTCGTGGACTCCACTACAGGCATCTCTCAGCCTCCTGGCCTCTCATATAGTGGCCTCTGAGTGTCCAAGCCTTCTCTATGTGGGTCTGAGCCTCCTGGACTCGGATATGGGGGGCTGGGAGCCTCCTGGCCTCTCATACAGGAGCCTCCGAGCCTCCTGGCCTCCACCATTGGGGTCTGAAAGTCTCCCAGCCTCCTCTGTGGGGGTCTCTGAACCTCTCCTATGGGGGGCCTGGAGCCTCCTGGAGTCCGCTAAGCGGGGGGGCAGTCCTCCTGGACTCTGATATGGGGGTCTCTGAGTCTCCTGGCCTCCGATATGGGGACCTAGAGCCTCTCCTATGGGGGGCTGGGAGCCTCCCAGCCTCTGCTATGGGGGTCTCTGAGGCTCCCGGCCTCCGATATGGGGGGCTGTAGGGAAATGCTGTGCTGAGGATCTGCAGAGCTGAGAAGAGCCTGTGCGGTCGGGACCTAGCAAAGCTCCTGGCAACCAATCAGAACGAGCCTGGAAACCCCTCAGCTGCTTGTAGGGATCAATATCCGCGCACGTCGGGTAACAACCGGAGCGAGACCTGACCTCATGTTGAGTCCGTGTCCTGTGATCCGGCTCGGCTCCCGGAAAGGCCGTGCAGTTATCCTGCGCTGGGCCAACAGCCGGCGCCCGAACAGGGACCCGACGGCGGGAACGTTGGGACCCGACGGCAGGGGACCAAACGGCAGGAAAGTTGCTGCGACGGGTGGGAGATCCTGGGTCGCCGCGGCCCGGACGGAGGATCCAGGAGCCGGGAGCGGCGTCCGCTGCGAGGGATTCTCTGCTCCCAATCAGGCCTGGCTGCTGCAAAAGGAAAAAGGGGCAGTTAGAGAGGAATGGGCAGAGAGCCGCGGCCAGGGCTGCCAGCAGGGCTGCTCAATCCCGGCTTTCAGGTCGCAGTGGAAGCACAACGGGAACGCTGGCTAGGGGATAAGGAAGCAGGCCAAGGCCAGAGCGAATAAAAGAGCTGTTGAACTAAAAGGAGGAGCTGAACAAGCCAGGGGGCTGGAAGGGTCTCGGTTACATCATTGTCAGCCAATCAGGAGCCTGCGCAGTGACGTCACTAACTGCCACAATCATATAAACGTGCTGCATGCGAGCTAATAAACGAGCAGGATCCTTTAACTGCCATCGAGGGGGCGTCCTGACTCCGGCCGACCTCCTACAGGGGGACATGGAGGGACATGAGGGACACGGGAGACATGGGGGGACACTGGGAACATGAGGGGACATGGGGGAACACTGGGGACACAGGGGGACATGGTGGGACTCGGGGGACATGGGGACACATGGAGGGAACACTGACGGACAAAGGGGATACGGAGGGACACGGGGGGACACAGAGGACATGGAAGGACACACATGGACACACGGAGGGACATGCAGGGGACACACAGGGACACACAGGTGACACATGGGGGATACTGGGGGACACATGGAAGGACACAGAGGGAAACAGAGACACACGGAGGGACACGCAGGTGACACAGGGACACACGGAGGGACACGCAGGTGACACGGGACACGCAGGTGACACACGGGGACACGCAGGGGACACAGGGACACACAGGTGACACATGGGGACACACGAGGGATACTGGGGGACACATGGAAGGACACAGAGGGAAACAGAGACACACGGAGGGATACGCAGGTGACACAGGGACACACGGAGGGACACGCAGGTGACACGGGGACACACGGGTGACACAGGGGACACCCGGGGACATGCGGTGCCACTCCCGGCGTCCCCGTGCGCCGGCGGCTCCCGCGCCGCCTCCTGCAGCAGCCCCAGAGGCTCTCGCAGCGCAGCCCCCCGCGGCAGCCTGCGGCGGGGACGGGCCAGCGCGGCCCCAGGGACCCAACGGCCCCGTGTCCCTGCGCGGCCCCCATAGCCTCCACGTTCCCCCTATTCCCCCCTGGATCCCCGTGTCCTCCCATGTCCCCATCGCCCCCCTGTGTCCCCGTCCCCCCTCTGTGTCCCCCACCGTGTCCCCACGTGCTCCAGGCGGCTCCACAGGCCCCGGCTCATCCCGTCGCTGCCCAGGGCCCCGCTGAGGCCCCCGAGGAGCCGCTGCAGCCCCGGCTGCTCCCGCAGGGGCTCTAGGGCGCCGCGTGGGGGGCGTTAATTGGGGGGGGGGTAACGAGCCCCTTCGTTAACTCCCTCATTAACCCCCCCCCCCATTAACGAGCCCCCTTCATTAACCCCCCCATTAACCCTCGCTCATTAGCGGGCCCTTTCATTAACCCCCTCATTAAGACCCCCGCATTATCTCTCCCCCCCCCACCAACCCCCCCCCCCCCCCCCCCCGGATCCCGGTTTCCTACCCGGCAGCTCCAGCCCCAGCTCCATGGTCTGCGCTGGGGCACGGGGGGGTCCCAATGTCCCCCTGCGGGTGACACCAACCCCCTCCCCCTCCCCCCCCCCCCCCCCCCCCCCCCCCCCTCCCCGCCCCCCCCCCCCCCCCTGCGGTGACACCAGCCCCCCCAGTTACCCCAATGTCCCCTGGGGGGACACCAGCCCCGCCCCCCCCCGTTACCCCAATGTCCCTCCGTGGGTGACACCAACGCCGTCCCCGTGACCGGAGGCGCCGCCATCGTTGCCACCAGCCTGCACCCTCAACTTCCGCTTCCGGCGGACCCGCCCCTTCCACCGCGCGTTGCCCCCGGCGACGGCTCCGCCAATCGCGCGCATTGCCCTGAGTGACGGCTCCGCCAATGGCGGCGCGTTGCCCCGAGCGACGGCTCCGCCAATGGCGGCGCGTTGCCCGGAGTGACGGCTCCGCCAATGGCAGCGCGTTGTCCCTAGCGACGGCTCCGCAATGGCAGCGCGTTGCCCCTAGCGACGGCTCCGCCAATGGCGGCGGGTTGTCCCGAGCGACGGCTCAGCCAATGGCGGCGCGTTGCCCCAGCGACGGCTCCGCCAATGGCGGCGCGTTGCCCCGAGCGACGCCTCCGCCAATGGCGGCGCGTTGCCCGGAGTGACGGCTCCGCCAATGGCAGCGCGTTGTCCCTAGCGACGGCTCCGCCAATGGCAGCGCGTTGCCCCTAGCGACGGCTCCGCCAATGGCGGCGCGTTGCCCGGAGTGACGGCTCCGCAATGGCGGCGCGTTGCCCCCAGCGACACATTCACACTGGAAGAGGCAGGATCCCAATATCACCCTGTGGGCGACACCAGCCCCCGTTACCCCAATGACCCCCTGTGGGTAACACGACCGACCCCGGGAGCGGGAGGGGGAGCGGGAGCCGGCGGCGCCGACTGCGCCCTCCCCTTCCGCCTCCGGCGACCCGCCCCTTCCGCCGCGTCTGTGGCGCGGAGGTGCCCAATGGCGGCGCGTTGCCCCTAGCGACGGCTCCACCAATGACGGCGAGTTGCTCCGAGTGACGGCTCCGCAATGGCGGCGCGTAGCCCTCCTCCCGTCTGTGCATGCGCAGCCTCCCCCTCCCCGTTGCAGTACCGATTTTCGGACAGGCGATGGCAGCAGTGAGCGCTCCCGACGCTCTGCGCATGAGCGCCCTTCCCCGGGCCGTTGCAGCACCGATATTCGGACACCGTTCGGACGATAATTCTAGTAACCAGTGATGCAAATACAAAGGCTCCTAATTGCTAGACAATGACCTAACTAAGACCCTCCCCCGGCCGTGGCCGTACCGATTTTCAGACACGGGATGGCAGCAGTGAGCGCTCCCGACGCTCTGCGCCTGCGCAGCCTCCCCCTCCCCGTTGCAGCACCGATTTTCGGACACGGGATGGCAGCAGTGAGCGCTCCCGACGCTCTGCGCATGCGCAGCCTCCCCCTCCCCATGGCAGTACCGATTTTCGGACACTGGATGGCAGCAGTGAGAGCTCCGACGTTCTGCGCATGCGCAGCCTCCCCCTCCGCGTGCAGTACCGATTTTCGGACACGGGATGGCAGCAGTGAGCGCTCCCGACGTTCTGCGCATGCCCTGTCTCCCCCTCCCTATTGCAAGTACCGATTTTCGGACACGGGATGGCAGCAGTGAGCGCTCCCGACGCTCTGCGCATGCCCCTGCCTCCCCCTCCCCGTTGCAGTACCGATTTTCGACACGGGATGGCAGCAGTGAGCGCTCCCGACGCTCTGCGCATGCGCAGCCTCCCCCTCCCCATGGCAGTACCGATTTTCGGACACGGGATGGCAGCAGTGAGCCCTCCCGACGTTCTGCGCATGCGCAGCATTCCGCTGCCCGTTGCAGTACCGATTTTCGGACACGGGATGGCAGCAGTGAGCCCTCCCGACGTTCTGCGCATGCCCTGCCTCCCCCTCCCCGTTGCAGTACCGATTTTCGGACACGGAGGGCAGCAGTGAGCCCTCCCGACGTTCTGCGCATGCCCTGCCTCCCCCTCCCCGTTGCAGTACCGATTTTCGGACACGGGATGGCAGCAGTGAGCCCTCCCGACGTTCTGCGCATGCCCTGCCTCCCCCTCCCTATTGCAGTACCGATTTTCGGACACGGGATGGCAGCAGTGAGCCCTCCCGTCGTTCTGCGCATGCGCAGCCTCCCCCTCCCCGTTACAGTACCGATTTTCGGACACGGGATGGCAGCAGTGAGCCCTCCCGACGTTCTGCGCATGCGCAGCCTCCCCCTCCCCGTTGCAGTACCGATTTTCGGACACTGGATGGCAGCAGTGAGGGATCCCGACGCTCTGCGCAATGCGCAGCCTCCCCCTCCCCGTTGCAGTACCGATTTTCGGACACGGGATGGCAGCAGTGAGCGATCCCGACGCTCTGCGCATGCGCAGCCTCCCCCTCCCCGTTGCAGTACCGATTTTCGGACACGGGATGGCAGCAGTGAGCCCTCCCGACGCTCTGCGCATGCGCAGCCTCTCCCTCCCCGTTGCAGTACCGATTTTCGGACACGGGATGGCAGCAGTGAGCGATCACGACGCTCTGCGCATGCGCAGCCTCCCCCCCTCCCCGTTTGCAGTACCGATTTTCGGACACGGGATGGCAGCAGTGAGCCCTCCCGACGCTCTGCGCATGCGCAGCCTCCCCCTCCCCGTTGCAGTACCGATTTTCGGACACTGGATGGCAGCAGTGAGCCCTCCCGACGCTCTGCGCATGCGGCAGCCTCCCCCTCCCTATTGCAGTACCGATTGTCGGACACTGGATGGCAGCAGTGAGCCCTCCCGACGTTCTGCGCATGCGCAGCCTCCCCCTCCCTATTGCAGTACCCGATTTTCGGACACGGGATGGCAGCAGTGAGCGCGCCCGATGCTCTGCGCATGCGCGCCCCTCCGCTGGCCGTTGCAGTACCGATATTCGGACACCCGTTCGGACGATAATTCTAGTAACCAGTGATGCAAATACAAAGGCTCCTAATTGGCAGACAATGACCTAACTAAGACCCTCTCCCGGCCGTGGCCGTACCGATTTTCGGACACGGGATGGCAGCAGTGAGCGCTCCCGACGTTCTGCGCATGCCCTGCCTCCCCCCTCCCCGTTGCCATTAGTACCGATTTTCGGACACGGGATGGCAGCAGTGAGCGCTCACGACGCTCTGCGCATGCGCAGCCTCCCCCTCCCCGTTGCAGTACCGATTTTCGGACACGCGGGATGGCAGCAGTGAGCGCTCCCGAGGTTCTGCGCATGCCCTGCCTCCCCCTCCCCGTTGCAGTACCGATTTTTGGACACGGGATGGCAGCAGTGAGCCCTCCCGACGTTCTGCGCATGCCCTGCCTCTCCCTCCCCGTTGCAGTACCGATTTTCGGACACGGGATGGCAGCAGTGAGCCCTCCCGACGTTCTGCGCATGCGTAGCCTCCCCCTCCCCGTTGCAGTACCGATTTTCGGACACCGGATGGCAGCAGTGAGCGATGCCGACGCTCTGCGCATGCGCAGCCTCCCCCTCCCTATTGCAGTACCGATTTTCGGACACGGGATGGCAGCAGTGAGCGATCCCGACGCTCTGCGCATGCGCAGCCTTCCGCTCCCCCCGTTGCAGTACCGCTTTTCGGACACGGGATGGCAGCAGTGAGCCCTCCCGACGTTCTGCGCATGCCCTGCCTCCCCCTCCCCGTTGCAGTACCGATTTTCGGACACGGGATGGCAGCAGTGAGCGATCACGACGCTCTGCGCATGCGCAGCCTCCCCCTCCCCGTTGCAGTACCGATTTTCGGACACGGGATGGCAGCAGTGAGCGATCCCGAAGCTCTGCGCATGCGCAGCCTCCCCCTCCGCGTTGCAGTACCGATTTTCGGACACGGGATGGCAGCAGTGAGCCCTCCCGACGCTCTGCGCATGCGCAGCCTCCCCCTCCCCGTTGCAGTACCGATTTTCGGACACGGGATGGCAGCAGTGAGCCCTCCCGACGCTCTGCGCATGCGCAGCCTCCCCCTCCCCGTTGCAGTACCGATTTTCGGACACGGGATGGCAGCAGTGAGCCCTCCCGACGCTCTGCGCATGCGCAGCCTCCCCCTCCCCGTTGCAGTACCGATTTTCGGACACGGGATGGCAGCAGTGAGCGATCCCGACGCTCTGCGCATGCGCAGCCTCCCCCTCCCCGTTGCAGTACCGATTTTCGGACACGGGATGGCAGCAGTGAGCCCTCCCGACGCTCTGCGCATGCGCAGCCTCCCCCTCCCCGTTGCAGTACCGATTTTCGGACACGCGATGGCAGCAGTGAGCCCTCCCGACGCTCTGCGCATGCGCAGCCTCCCCCTCCCCGTTGCAGTACCGATTTTCGGACACGGGATGGCAGCAGTGAGCCCTCCCGACGCTCTGCGCATGCGCAGCCTTCCGCTCCCCCGTTGCAGTACCGATTTTCGGACACGGGATGGCAGCAGTGAGCCCTCCCGATGCTCTGCGCATGCGCGCCCCTCCGCTGGCCGTTGCCGTACCGATATTCGGACACCGTTCGGACGATAATTCTAGTAACCAGTGATGCAAATACAAAGGCTCCTACTTGGCAGACAATGACCTAACTAAGACCCTCTCCCGGCCGTGGCCGTACCGATTTTCGGACACGGGATGGCAGCAGTGAGCGCTCCCGACGTTCTGCGCATGCCCTGCCTCCCCCTCCCCATGGCAGTACCGATTTTCGGACACTGGATGGCAGCAGTGAGAGCTCCCGACGTTCTGCGCATGCGCAGCCTCCCCCTCCGCGTTGCAGTACCGATTTTCGGACACGGGATGGCAGCAGTGAGCGCTCCCGACGTTCTGCGCATGCCCTGTCTCCCCCTCCCTATTGCAGTACCGATTTTCGGACACGGGATGGCAGCAGTGAGCCCTCCCGACGTTCGGCGCATGCCCTGTCTCCCCCTCCCCGTTGCAGTACCGATTTTCGGACACGGGATGGCAGCAGTGAGCGCTCCCGACGCTCTGCGCATGCGCAGCCTCCCCCTCCCCATGGCAGTACCGATTTTCGGACACTGGATGGCAGCAGTGAGAGCTCCCGACGTTCTGCGCATGCGCAGCCTCCCCCTCCGCGTTGCAGTACCGATTTTCGGACACGGGATGGCAGCAGTGAGCGCTCCCGACGTTCTGCGCATGCCCTGTCTCCCCCTCCCTATTGCAGTACCGATTTTCGGACACGGGATGGCAGCAGTGAGCCCTCCCGACGTTCTGCGCATGCCCTGTCTCCCCCTCCCCGTTGCAGTACCGATTTTCGGACACGGGATGGCAGCAGTGAGCGCTCCCGACGCTCTGCGCATGCGCAGCCTCCCCCTCCCCATGGCAGTACCGATTTTCGGACACGGGATGGCAGCAGTGAGCCCTCCCGACGTTCTGCGCATGCGCAGCATTCCGCTGCCCGTTGCAGTACCGATTTTCGGACACGGGATGGCAGCAGTGAGCCCTCCCGACGTTCTGCGCATGCCCTGCCTCCCCCTCCCCGTTGCAGTACCGATTTTCGGACACGGGAGGGCAGCAGTGAGCCCTCCCGACGTTCTGCGCATGCCCTGCCTCCCCCTCCCCGTTGCAGTACCGATTTTCGGACACGGGATGGCAGCAGTGAGCCCTCCCGACGTTCTGCGCATGCGCAGCCTCCCCCTCCCCGTTACAGTACCGATTTTCGGACACGGGATGGCAGCAGTGAGCCCTCCCGACGTTCTGCGCATGCGCAGCCTCCCCCTCCCCGTTGCAGTACCGATTTTCGGACACTGGATGGCAGCAGTGAGGGATCCCGACGCTCTGCGCATGCGCAGCCTCCCCCTCCCCGTTGCAGTACCGATTTTCGGACACGGGATGGCAGCAGTGAGCGATCCCGACGCTCTGCGCATGCGCAGCCTCCCCCTCCCCGTTGCAGTACCGATTTTCGGACACGGGATGGCAGCAGTGAGCCCTCCCGACGCTCTGCGCATGCGCAGCCTCTCCCTCCCCGTTGCAGTACCGATTTTCGGACACGGGATGGCAGCAGTGAGCGATCACGACGCTCTGCGCATGCGCAGCCTCCCCCTCCCCGTTGCAGTACCGATTTTCGGACACGGGATGGCAGCAGTGAGCCCTCCCGACGCTCTGCGCATGCGCAGCCTCCCCCTCCCCGTTGCAGTACCGATTTTCGGACACTGGATGGCAGCAGTGAGCCCTCCCGACGCTCTGCGCATGCGCAGCCTCCCCCTCCCTATTGCAGTACCGATTGTCGGACACTGGATGGCAGCAGTGAGCCCTCCCGACGTTCTGCGCATGCGCAGCCTCCCCCTCCCTATTGCAGTACCGATTTTCGGACACGGGATGGCAGCAGTGAGCGCGCCCGATGCTCTGCGCATGCGCGCCCCTCCGCTGGCCGTTGCAGTACCGATATTCGGACACCGTTCGGACGATAATTCTAGTAACCAGTGATGCAAATACAAAGGCTCCTAATTGGCAGACAATGACCTAACTAAGACCCTCTCCCGGCCGTGGCCGTACCGATTTTCGGACACGGGATGGCAGCAGTGAGCGCTCCCGACGTTCTGCGCATGCCCTGCCTCCCCCTCCCCGTTGCAGTACCGATTTTCGGACACGGGATGGCAGCAGTGAGCGCTCACGACGCTCTGCGCATGCGCAGCCTCCCCCTCCCCGTTGCAGTACCGATTTTCGGACACGGGATGGCAGCAGTGAGCGCTCCCGAGGTTCTGCGCATGCCCTGCCTCCCCCTCCCCGTTGCAGTACCGATTTTTGGACACGGGATGGCAGCAGTGAGCCCTCCCGACGTTCTGCGCATGCCCTGCCTCCCCCTCCCCGTTGCAGTACCGATTTTCGGACACGGGATGGCAGCAGTGAGCCCTCCCGACGTTCTGCGCATGCGTAGCCTCCCCCTCCCCGTTGCAGTACCGATTTTCGGACACCGGATGGCAGCAGTGAGCGATGCCGACGCTCTGCGCATGCGCAGCCTCCCCCTCCCTATTGCAGTACCGATTTTCGGACACGGGATGGCAGCAGTGAGCGATCCCGACGCTCTGCGCATGCGCAGCCTTCCGCTCCCCCCGTTGCAGTACCGCTTTTCGGACACGGGATGGCAGCAGTGAGCCCTCCCGACGTTCTGCGCATGCCCTGCCTCCCCCTCCCCGTTGCAGTACCGATTTTCGGACACGGGATGGCAGCAGTGAGCGATCACGACGCTCTGCGCATGCGCAGCCTCCCCCTCCCCGTTGCAGTACCGATTTTCGGACACGGGATGGCAGCAGTGAGCGATCCCGAAGCTCTGCGCATGCGCAGCCTCCCCCTCCCCGTTGCAGTACCGATTTTCGGACACTGGATGGCAGCAGTGAGCCCTCCCGACGCTCTGCGCATGCGCAGCCTCCCCCTCCCTATTGCAGTACCGATTGTCGGACACTGGATGGCAGCAGTGAGCCCTCCCGACGTTCTGCGCATGCGCAGCCTCCCCCTCCCTATTGCAGTACCGATTTTCGGACACGGGATGGCAGCAGTGAGCGCGCCCGATGCTCTGCGCATGCGCGCCCCTCCGCTGGCCGTTGCAGTACCGATATTCGGACACCGTTCGGACGATAATTCTAGTAACCAGTGATGCAAATACAAAGGCTCCTAATTGGTAGACAATGACCTAACTAAGACCCTCTCCCGGCCGTGGCCGTACCGATTTTCGGACACGGGATGGCAGCAGTGAGCGCTCCCGACGTTCTGCGCATGCCCTGCCTCCCCCTCCCCGTTGCAGTACCGATTTTCGGACACGGGATGGCAGCAGTGAGCGCTCACGACGCTCTGCGCATGCGCAGCCTCCCCCTCCCCGTTGCAGTACCGATTTTCGGACACGGGATGGCAGCAGTGAGCGCTCCCGACGTTCTGCGCATGCCCTGCCTCCCCCTCCCCGTTGCAGTACCGATTTTTGGACACGGGATGGCAGCAGTGAGCCCTCCCGACGTTCTGCGCATGCCCTGCCTCCCCCTCCCCGTTGCAGTACCGATTTTCGGACACGGGATGGCAGCAGTGAGCCCTCCCGACGTTCTGCGCATGCGTAGCCTCCCCCTCCCCGTTGCAGTACCGATTTTCGGACACCGGATGGCAGCAGTGAGCGATGCCGACGCTCTGCGCATGCGCAGCCTCCCCCTCCCTATTGCAGTACCGATTTTCGGACACGGGATGGCAGCAGTGAGCGATCCCGACGCTCTGCGCATGCGCAGCCTTCCGCTCCCCCCGTTGCAGTACCGCTTTTCGGACACGGGATGGCAGCAGTGAGCCCTCCCGACGTTCTGCGCATGCCCTGCCTCCCCCTCCCCGTTGCAGTACCGATTTTCGGACACGGGATGGCAGCAGTGAGCGATCACGACGCTCTGCGCATGCGCAGCCTCCCCCTCCCCGTTGCAGTACCGATTTTCGGACACGGGATGGCAGCAGTGAGCGATCCCGAAGCTCTGCGCATGCGCAGCCTCCCCCTCCGCGTTGCAGTACCGATTTTCGGACACGGGATGGCAGCAGTGAGCCCTCCCGACGCTCTGCGCATGCGCAGCCTCCCCCTCCCCGTTGCAGTACCGATTTTCGGACACGGGATGGCAGCAGTGAGCCCTCCCGACGCTCTGCGCATGCGCAGCCTCCCCCTCCCCGTTGCAGTACCGATTTTCGGACACGGGATGGCAGCAGTGAGCCCTCCCGACGCTCTGCGCATGCGCAGCCTCCCCCTCCCCGTTGCAGTACCGATTTTCGGACACGGGATGGCAGCAGTGAGCGATCCCGACGCTCTGCGCATGCGCAGCCTCCCCCTCCCCGTTGCAGTACCGATTTTCGGACACGGGATGGCAGCAGTGAGCCCTCCCGACGTTCTGCGCATGCGCAGCCTCCCCCTCCCCGTTGCAGTACCGATTTTCGGACACGCGATGGCAGCAGTGAGCCCTCCCGACGCTCTGCGCATGCGCAGCCTCCCCCTCCCCGTTGCAGTACCGATTTTCGGACACGGGATGGCAGCAGTGAGCCCTCCCGATGCTCTGCGCATGCGCGCCCCTCCGCTGGCCGTTGCCGTACCGATATTCGGACACCGTTCGGACGATAATTCTAGTAACCAGTGATGCAAATACAAAGGCTCCTACTTGGCAGACAATGACCTAACTAAGACCCTCTCCCGGCCGTGGCCGTACCGATTTTCGGACACGGGATGGCAGCAGTGAGCGCTCCCGACGTTCTGCGCATGCCCTGCCTCCCCCTCCCCATGGCAGTACCGATTTTCGGACACTGGATGGCAGCAGTGAGAGCTCCCGACGTTCTGCGCATGCGCAGCCTCCCCCTCCGCGTTGCAGTACCGATTTTCGGACACGGGATGGCAGCAGTGAGCGCTCCCGACGTTCTGCGCATGCCCTGTCTCCCCCTCCCTATTGCAGTACCGATTTTCGGACACGGGATGGCAGCAGTGAGCCCTCCCGACGTTCGGCGCATGCCCTGTCTCCCCCTCCCCGTTGCAGTACCGATTTTCGGACACGGGATGGCAGCAGTGAGCGCTCCCGACGCTCTGCGCATGCGCAGCCTCCCCCTCCCCATGGCAGTACCGATTTTCGGACACGGGATGGCAGCAGTGAGCCCTCCCGACGTTCTGCGCATGCGCAGCATTCCGCTGCCCGTTGCAGTACCGATTTTCGGACACGGGATGGCAGCAGTGAGCGCTCCCGACGCTCTGCGCATGCGCAGCCTCCCCCTCCCCATGGCAGTACCGATTTTCGGACACTGGATGGCAGCAGTGAGAGCTCCCGACGTTCTGCGCATGCGCAGCCTCCCCCTCCGCGTTGCAGTACCGATTTTCGGACACGGGATGGCAGCAGTGAGCGCTCCCGACGTTCTGCGCATGCCCTGTCTCCCCCTCCCTATTGCAGTACCGATTTTCGGACACGGGATGGCAGCAGTGAGCCCTCCCGACGTTCTGGCGCATGCCCTGTCTCCCCCTCCCCGTTGCAGTACCGATTTTCGGACACGGGATGGCAGCAGTGAGCGCTCCCGACGCTCTGCGCATGCGCAGCCTCCCCCTCCCCATGGCAGTACCGATTTTCGGACACGGGATGGCAGCAGTGAGCCCTCCCGACGTTCTGCGCATGCGCAGCATTCCGCTGCCCGTTGCAGTACCGATTTTCGGACACGGGATGGCAGCAGTGAGCCCTCCCGACGTTCTGCGCATTGCGTAGCCTCCCCCTCCCCGTTGCAGTACCGATTTTCGGACACCGGATGGCAGCAGTGAGCGATGCCGACGCTCTGCGCATGCGCAGCCTCCCCCTCCCTATTGCAGTACCGATTTTCGGACACGGGATGGCAGCAGTGAGCGATCCCGACGCTCTGCGCATGCGCAGCCTTCCGCTCCCCCCGTTGCAGTACCGCTTTTCGGACACGGGATGGCAGCAGTGAGCCCTCCCGACGTTCTGCGCATGCCCTGCCTCCCCCTCCCCGTTGCAGTACCGATTTTCGGACACGGGATGGCAGCAGTGAGCGATCACGACGCTCTGCGCATGCGCAGCCTCCCCCTCCCCGTTGCAGTACCGATTTTCGGACACGGGATGGCAGCAGTGAGCGATCCCGAAGCTCTGCGCATGCGCAGCCTCCCCCTCCGCGTTGCAGTACCGATTTTCGGACACGGGATGGCAGCAGTGAGCCCTCCCGACGCTCTGCGCATGCGCAGCCTCCCCCCTCCCCGTTGCAGTACCGATTTCGGACACGGGATGGCAGCAGTGAGCCCTCCCGACGCTCTGCGCATGCGCAGCCTCCCCCTCCCCGTTGCAGTACCGATTTTCGGACACGGGATGGCAGCAGTGAGCCCTCCCGACGCTCTGCGCATGCGCAGCCTCCCCCTCCCCGTTGCAGTACCGATTTTCGGACACGGGATGGCAGCAGTGAGCGATCCCGACGCTCTGCGCATGCGCAGCCTCCCCCTCCCCGTTGCAGTACCGATTTTCGGACACGGGATGGCAGCAGTGAGCCCTCCCGACGTTCTGCGCATGCGCAGCCTCCCCCTCCCCGTTGCAGTACCGATTTTCGGACACGCGATGGCAGCAGTGAGCCCTCCCGACGCTCTGCGCATGCGCAGCCTCCCCCTCCCCGTTGCAGTACCGATTTTCGGACACGGGATGGCAGCAGTGAGCCCATCCCGATGCTCTGCGCATGCGCGCCCCTCCGCTGGCCGTTGCCGTACCGATATTCGGACACCGTTCGGACGATAATTCTAGTAACCAGTGATGCAAATACAAAGGCTCCTACTTGGCAGACAATGACCTAACTAAGACCCTCTCCCGGCCGTGGCCGTACCGATTTTCGGACACGGGATGGCAGCAGTGAGCGCTCCCGACGTTCTGCGCATGCCCTGCCTCCCCCTCCCCATGGCAGTACCGATTTTCGGACACTGGATGGCAGCAGTGAGAGCTCCCGACGTTCTGCGCATGCGCAGCCTCCCCCTCCGCGTTGCAGTACCGATTTTCGGACACGGGATGGCAGCAGTGAGCGCTCCCGACGTTCTGCGCATGCCCTGTCTCCCCCTCCCTATTGCAGTACCGATTTTCGGACACGGGATGGCAGCAGTGAGCCCTCCCGACGTTCGGCGCATGCCCTGTCTCCCCCTCCCCGTTGCAGTACCGATTTTCGGACACGGGATGGCAGCAGTGAGCGCTCCCGACGCTCTGCGCATGCGCAGCCTCCCCCTCCCCATGGCAGTACCGATTTTCGGACACGGGATGGCAGCAGTGAGCCCTCCCGACGTTCTGCGCATGCGCAGCATTCCGCTGCCCGTTGCAGTACCGATTTTCGGACACGGGATGGCAGCAGTGAGCGCTCCCGACGCTCTGCGCATGCGCAGCCTCCCCCTCCCCATGGCAGTACCGATTTTCGGACACTGGATGGCAGCAGTGAGAGCTCCCGACGTTCTGCGCATGCGCAGCCTCCCCCTCCGCGTTGCAGTACCGATTTTCGGACACGGGATGGCAGCAGTGAGCGCTCCCGACGTTCTGCGCATGCCCTGTCTCCCCCTCCCTATTGCAGTACCGATTTTCGGACACGGGATGGCAGCAGTGAGCCCTCCCGACGTTCTGCGCATGCCCTGTCTCCCCCTCCCCGTTGCAGTACCGATTTTCGGACACGGGATGGCAGCAGTGAGCGCTCCCGACGCTCTGCGCATGCGCAGCCTCCCCCTCCCCATGGCAGTACCGATTTTCGGACACGGGATGGCAGCAGTGAGCCCTCCCGACGTTCTGCGCATGCGCAGCATTCCGCTGCCCGTTGCAGTACCGATTTTCGGACACGGGATGGCAGCAGTGAGCCCTCCCGACGTTCTGCGCATGCCCTGCCTCCCCCTCCCCGTTGCAGTACCGATTTTCGGACACGGGAGGGCAGCAGTGAGCCCTCCCGACGTTCTGCGCATGCCCTGCCTCCCCCTCCCCGTTGCAGTACCGATTTTCGGACACGGGATGGCAGCAGTGAGCCCTCCCGACGTTCTGCGCATGCGCAGCCTCCCCCTCCCCGTTACAGTACCGATTTTCGGACACGGGATGGCAGCAGTGAGCCCTCCCGACGTTCTGCGCATGCGCAGCCTCCCCCTCCCCGTTGCAGTACCGATTTTCGGACACTGGATGGCAGCAGTGAGGGATCCCGACGCTCTGCGCATGCGCAGCCTCCCCCTCCCCGTTGCAGTACCGATTTTCGGACACGGGATGGCAGCAGTGAGCGATCGGATCGCTCACTGCTGCCATCCCGTGTCCGAAAATCGGTACTGCAACGGGGAGGGGGAGGCTGCGCATGCGCAGAGCGTCGGGATCCCTCACTGCTGCCATCCAGTGTCCGAAAATCGGTACTTGCAACGGGGAGGGGGAGGCTGCGCATGCGCAGAACGTCGGGAGGGCTCACTGCTGCCATCCCGTGTCCGAAAATCGGTTACTGTAACGGGGAGGGGGAGGCTGCGCATGCGCAGAACGTCGGGAGGGCTCACTGCTGCCATCCCGTGTCCGAAAATCGGTACTGCAACGGGGAGGGGGAGGCAGGGCATGCGCAGAACGTCGGGAGGGCTCACTGCTGCCCTCCCGTGTCCGAAAATCGGTACTGCAACGGGGGAGGGGGAGGCAGGGCATGCGCAGAACGTCGGGAGGGCTCACTGCTGCCATCCCCGTGTCCGAAAATCGGTACTGCAACGGGCAGCGGAATGCTGCGCATGCGCAGAACGTCGGGAGGGCTCACTGCTGCCATCCCGTGTCCGAAAATCGGTACTGCCATGGGGAGGGGGAGGCTGCGCATGCGCAGAGCGTCGGGAGCGCTCACTGCTGCCATCCCGTGTCCGAAAATCGGTACTGCAACGGGGAGGGGGAGACAGGGCATGCGCAGAACGTCGGGAGGGCTCACTGCTGCCATCCGTGTCCGAAAATCGGTACTGCAATAGGGAGGGGGAGACAGGGCATGCGCAGAACGTCGGGAGCGCTCACTGCTGCCATCCCGTGTCCGAAAATCGGTACTGCAACGCGGAGGGGGAGGCTGCGCATGCGCAGAACGTCGGGAGCTCTCACTGCTGCCATCCAGTGTCCGAAAATCGGTACTGCCATGGGGAGGGGGAGGCTGCGCATGCGCAGAGCGTCGGGAGCGCTCACTGCTGCCATCCCGTGTCCGAAAATCGGTACTGCAACGGGCAGCGGAATGCTGCGCATGCGCAGAACGTCGGGAGGGCTCACTGCTGCCATCCCGTGTCCGAAAATCGGTACTGCCATGGGGAGGGGGAGGCTGCGCATGCGCAGAGCGTCGGGAGCGCTCACTGGCTGCCATCCCGTGTCCGAAAATCGGTACTGCAACGGGGAGGGGGAGACAGGGCATGCGCCGAACGTCGGGAGGGCTCACTTGCTGCCATCCCGTGTCCGAAAATCGGTACTGCAATAGGGAGGGGGAGACAGGGCATGCGCAGAACGTCGGGAGCGCTCACTGCTGCCATCCCGTGTCCGAAAATCGGTACTGCAACGCGGAGGGGGAGGCTGCGCATGCGCAGAACGTCGGGAGCTCTCACTGCTGCCATCCAGTGTCCGAAAATCGGTACTTGCCATGGGGAGGGGGGAGGCAGGCATGCGCAGAACGTCGGGAGCGCTCACTGCTGCCATCCCGTGTCGAAAATCGGTACGGCCACGGCCGGGAGAGGGTCTTAGTTAGGTCATTGTCTGCCAAGTAGGAGCCTTTGTATTTGCATCACTGGTTACTAGAATTATCGTCCGAACGGTGTCCGAATATCGGTACGGCAACGGCCAGCGGAGGGGGCGCGCATGCGCAGAGCATCGGGAGGGCTCACTGCTGCCATCCCGTGTCCGAAAATCGGTACTGCAACGGGGAGGGGGAGGCTGCGCATGCGCAGAGCGTCGGGAGGGCTCACTGCTGCCATCGCGTGTCCGAAAATCGGTACTGCAACGGGGAGGGGGAGGCTGCGCATGCGCAGAACGTCGGGAGGGCTCACTGCTGCCATCCGTGTCCGAAAATCGGTACTGCAACGGGAGGGGGAGGCTGCGCATGCGCAGAGCGTCGGGATCGCTCACTGCTGCCATCCCGTGTCCGAAAATCGGTACTGCAACGGGGAGGGGGAGGCTGCGCATGCGCAGAGCGTCGGGAGGGCTCACTGCTGCCATCCCGTGTCCGAAAATCGGTACTGCAACGGGGAGGGGGAGGCTGCGCATGCGCAGAGCGTCGGGAGGGCTCACTGCTGCCATCCCGTGTCCGAAAATCGGTACTGCAACGGGGAGGGGGAGGCTGCGCATGCGCAGAGCGTCGGGAGGGCTCACTGCTGCCATCCCGTGTCCGAAAATCGGTACTGCAACGCGGAGGGGGAGGCTGCGCATGCGCAGAGCTTCGGATCGCTCACTGCTGCCATCCCGTGTCCGAAAATCGGTACTGCAACGGGGGAGGGGGAGGCTGCGCATGCGCAGAGCGTCGTGATCGCTCACTGCTGCCATCCCGTGTCCGAAAATCGGTACTGCAACGGGGAGGGGGAGGCAGGGCATGCGCAGAACGTCGGGAGGGCTCACTGCTGCCATCCCGTGTCCGAAAAGCGGTACTGCAACGGGGGGGAGCGGAAGGCTGCGCATGCGCAGAGCGTCGGGATCGCTCACTGCTGCCATCCCGTGTCCGAAAATCGTACTGCAATAGGGAGGGGGAGGCTGCGCATGCGCAGAGCGTCGGCATCGCTCACTGCTGCCATCCGGTGTCCGAAAATCGGTTACTGCAACGGGGAGGGGGAGGCTACGCATGCGCAGAACGTCGGGAGGGCTCACTGCTGCCATCCCGTGTCCGAAAATCGGTACTGCAACGGGCAGCGGAATGCTGCGCATGCGCAGAACGTCGGGAGGGCTCACTGCTGCCATCCCGTGTCCGAAAATCGGTACTGCCATGGGGAGGGGGAGGCTGCGCATGCGCAGAGCGTCGGGAGCGCTCACTGCTGCCATCCCGTGTCCGAAAATCGGTACTGCAACGGGGAGGGGGAGACAGGGCATGCGCAGAACGTCGTGGAGGGCTCACTGCTGCCATCCCGTGTCCGAAAATCGGTACTGCAATAGGGAGGGGGAGACAGGGCATGCGCAGAACGTCGGGAGCGCTCACTGCTGCCATCCCGTGTCCGAAAATCGGTACTGCAACGCGGAGGGGGAGGCTGCGCATGCGCAGAACGTCGGGAGCTCTCACTGCTGCCATCCAGTGTCCGAAAATCGGTACTGCCATGGGGAGGGGGAGGCTGCGCATGCGCAGAGCGTCGGAGCGCTCACTGCTGCCATCCCGTGTCCGAAAATCGGTACTGCAACGGGCAGCGGAATGCTGCGCATTGCGCAGAACGTCGGGAGGGCTCACTGCTGCCATCCCGTGTCCGAAAATCGGTACTGCCATGGGGAGGGGGAGGCTGCGGCATGCGCAGAGCGTCGGGAGCGCTCACTGCTGCCATCCCGTGTCCGAAAATCGGTACTGCAACGGGGAGGGGGAGACAGGGCATGCGCCGAAACGTCGGGAGGGCTCACTGCTGCCATCCCGTGTCCGAAAATCGGTACTGCAATAGGGAGGGGGAGACAGGGCATGCGCAGAACGTCGGGAGCGCTCACTGCTGCCATCCCGTGTCCGAAAATCGGTACTGCAACGCGGAGGGGGAGGCTGCGCATGCGCAGAACGTCGGGAGCTCTCACTGCTGCCATCCAGTGTCCGAAAATCGGTACTTGCCATGGGGAGGGGGAGGCAGGGCATGCGCAGAACGTCGGGAGCGCTCACTGCTGCCATCCCGTGTCCGAAAATCGGTACGGCCACGGCCGGGAGAGGGTCTTAGTTAGGTCATTGTCTGCCAAGTAGGAGCCTTTGTATTTGCATCACTGGTTACTAGAATTATCGTCCGAACGGTGTCCGAATATCGGTACGGCAACGGCCAGCGGAGGGGCGCGCATGCGCAGAGCATCGGGAGGGCTCACTGCTGCCATCCCGTGTCCGAAAATCGGTACTGCAACGGGGGAGGGGGAGGCTGCGCATGCGCAGAGCGTCGGGAGGGCTCACTGCTGCCATCGCGTGTCCGAAAATCGGTACTGCAACGGGGAGGGGGAGGCTGCGCATGCGCAGAACGTCGGGAGGGCTCACTGCTGCCATCCCGTGTCCGAAAATCGGTACTGCAACGGGGAGGGGGAGGCTGCGCATGCGCAGAGCGTCGGATCGCTCACTGCTGCCATCCCGTGTCCGAAAATCGGTACTGCAACGGGGAGGGGGAGGCTGCGCATGCGCAGAGCGTCGGAGGGCTCACTGCTGCCATCCCGTGTCCGAAAATCGGTACTGCAACGGGGAGGGGGAGGCTGCGCATGCGCAGAGCGTCGGGAGGGCTCACTGCTGCCATCCCGTGTCCGAAAATCGGTACTGCAAACGGGGAGGGGGGAGGCTGCGCATGCGCAGAGCGTCGGGAGGCTCACTGCTGCCATCCCGTGTCCGAAAATCGGTACTGCAACGCGGAGGGGGAGGCTGCGCATGCGCAGAGCTTCGGGATCGCTCACTGCTGCCATCCCGTGTCCGAAAATCGGTACTGCAACGGGGAGGGGGAGCTGCGCATGCGCAGAGCGTCGTGATCGCTCACTGCTGCCATCCCGTGTCCGAAAATCGGTACTGCAACGGGGAGGGGGAGGCAGGGCATGCGCAGAACGTCGGAGGGCTCACTGCTGCCATCCCGTGTCCGAAAAGCGGTACTGCAACGGGGGGAGCGGAAGGCTGCGCATGCGCAGAGCGTCGGGATCGCTCACTGCTGCCATCCCGTGTCCGAAAATCGGTACTGGCAATAGGGAGGGGGAGGCTGCGCATGCGCAGAGCGTCGGCATCGCTCACTGCTGCCATCCGGTGTCCGAAAATCGGTACTGCAACGGGAGGGGGAGGCTACGCATGCGCAGAACGTCGGGAGGGCTCACTGCTGCCATCCCGTGTCCGAAAATCGGTACTGCAACGGGGAGGGGGAGGCAGGGCATGCGCAGAACGTCGGGAGGGCTCACTGCTGCCATCCCGTGTCCAAAAATCGGTACTGCAACGGGGAGGGGGGAGGCAGGGCATGCGCAGAACGTCGGGAGCGCTCACTGCTGCCATCCCGTGTCCGAAAATCGGTACTGCAACGGGGAGGGGGAGGCTGCGCATGCGCAGAGCGTCGTGAGCGCTCACTGCTGCCATCCCGTGTCCGAAAATCGGTACTGCAACGGGGAGGGGGAGGCAGGGCATGCGCAGAACGTCGGGAGCGCTCACTGCTGCCATCCCGTGTCCGAAAATCGGTACGGCCACGGCCGGGAGAGGGTCTTAGTTAGGTCATTGTCTACCAATTAGGAGCCTTTGTATTTGCATCACTGGTTACTAGAATTATCGTCCGAACGGTGTCCGAATATCGGTACTTGCAACGGCCAGCGGAGGGGGCGCGCATGCGCAGAGCATCGGCGCGCTCACTGCTGCCATCCCGTGTCCGAAAATCGGTACTGCAATAGGGAGGGGGAGGCTGCGCATGCGCAGAACGTCGGGAGGGCTCACTGCTGCCATCCAGTGTCCGACAATCGGTACTGGCAATAGGGAGGGGGGAGGCTGCGCATGCGCAGAGCGTCGGGAGGGCTCACTGCTGCCATCCAGTGTCCGAAAATCGGTACTGCAACGGGGAGGGGGAGGCTTGCGCATGCGCAGAGCTTCGGGATCGCTCACTGCTGCCATCCCGTGTCCGAAATCGGTACTGCAACGGGGAGGGGGAGGCTGCGCATGCGCAGAGCGTCGTGATCGCTCACTGCTGCCATCCCGTGTCCGAAAATCGGTACTGCAACGGGGAGGGGGAGGCAGGGCATGCGCAGAACGTCGGGAGGGCTCACTGCTGCCATCCCGTGTCCGAAAAGCGGTACTGCAACGGGGGGAGCGGAAGGCTGCGCATGCGCAGAGCGTCGGGATCGCTCACTGCTGCCATCCCGTGTCCGAAAATCGGTACTGGCAATAGGGAGGGGGGAGGCTGCGCATGCGCAGAGCGTCGGCATCGCTCACTGCTGCCATCCGGTGTCCGAAAATCGGTACTGCAACGGGGAGGGGGAGGCTACGCATGCGCAGAACGTCGGGAGGGCTCACTGCTGCCATCCCGTGTCCGAAAATCGGTACTGCAACGGGGAGGGGGAGGCAGGGCATGCGCAGAACGTCGGGAGGGCTCACTGCTGCCATCCCGTGTCCAAAAATCGGTACTGCAACGGGGAGGGGGGAGGCAGGGCATGCGCAGAAACCTCGGGAGCGCTCACTGCTGCCATCCCGTGTCCGAAAATCGGTACTGCAACGGGGTGAGGGGAGGCTGCGCATGCGCAGAGCGTCGTGAGCGCTCACTGCTGCCATCCCGTGTCCGAAAATCGGTACTGCAACGGGGAGGGGGAGGCAGGGCATGCGCAGAACGTCGGGAGCGCTCACTGCTGCCATCCCGTGTCCGAAAATCGGTACGGCCACGGCCGGGAGAGGGTCTTAGTTAGGTCATTGTCTGCCAATTAGGAGCCTTTGTATTTGCATCACTGGTTACTAGAATTATCGTCCGAACGGTGTCCGAATATCGGTACTGCAACGGCCAGCGGAGGGGCGCGCATGCGCAGAGCATCGGGCGCGCTCACTGCTGCCATCCCGTGTCCGAAAATCGGTACTGCAATAGGGAGGGGGAGGCTGCGCATGCGCAGAACGTCGGGAGGGCTCACTGCTGCCATCCAGTGTCCGACAATCGGTACTGCAATAGGGAGGGGGAGGCTGCGCATGCGCAGAGCGTCGGGAGGGGCTCACTGCTGCCATCCAGTGTCCGAAAATCGGTACTGCAACGGGGAGGGGAGGCTGCGCATGCGCAGAGCGTCGGGAGGGCTCACTGCTGCCATCCCGTGTCCGAAAATCGGTACTTGCAACGGGGAGGGGGAGGCTGCGCATTGCGCAGAGCGTCGTGATCGCTCACTGCTGCCATCCCGTGTCCGAAAATCGGTACTGCAACGGGGAGGGAGAGGCTGCGCATGCGCAGAGCGTCGGGAGGGCTCACTGCTGCCATCCCGTGTCCGAAAATCGGTACTGCAACGGGGAGGGGGAGGCTGCGCATGCGCAGAGCGTCGGGATCGCTCACTGCTGCCATCCCGTGTCCGAAAATCGGTACTGCATACGGGGAGGGGGAGGCTGCGCATGCGCAGAGCGTCGGGATCCCTCACTGCTGCCATCCAGTGTCCGAAAATCGGTACTGCAACGGGGAGGGGGGAGGCTGCGCATGCGCAGAACGTCGGGAGGGCTCACTGCTGCCATCCCGTGTCCGAAAATCGGTACTGTAACGGGGAGGGGGAGGCTGCGCATGCGCAGAACGTCGGGAGGGCTCACTGCTGCCATCCCGTGTCCGAAAATCGGTACTTGCAACGGGGAGGGGGAGGCAGGGCATGCGCAGAACGTCGGGAGGGCTCACTGTCTGCCCTCCCGTGTCCGAAAATCGGTACTGCAACGGGGAGGGGGAGGCAGGGCATGCGCAGAACGTCGGGAGGGCTCACTGCTGCCATCCCGTGTCCGAAAATCGGTACTTGGCAACGGGCAGCGGAATGCTGCGCATGCGCAGAACGTCGGGAGGGCTCACTGCTGCCATCCCGTGTCCGAAAATCGGTACTGCCATATGGGGAGGGGGAGGCTGCGCATGCGCAGAGCGTCGGGAGCGCTCACTGCTGCCATCCCGTGTCCGAAAATCGGTACTGCAACGGGGAGGAGGGGGAGACAGGGCATGCGCAGAACGTCGGGAGGGGCTCACTGCTGCCATCCCGTGTCCGAAAATCGGTACTGCAATAGGGAGGGGGGAGACAGGGCATGCGCAGAACGTCGGGAGCGCTCACTGCTGCCATCCCGTGTCCGAAAATCGGTACTGCAACGCGGAGGGGGAGGCTGCGCATGCGCAGAACGTCGGGAGCTCTCACTGCTGCCATCCAGTGTCCGAAAATCGGTACTTGCCATGGGGAGGGGGAGGCTGCGCATGCGCAGAGCGTCGGGAGCGCTCACTGCTGCCATCCCGTGTCCGAAAATCGGTACTGCAATACGGGGAGGGGGAGACAGGGCATGCGCCGAACGTCGGGAGGGGCTCACTGCTGCCATCCCGTGTCCGAAAATCGGTACTGCAATAGGGAGGGGGAGACAGGGCATGCGCAGAACGTCGGGAGCGCTCACTGCTGCCATCCCGTGTCCGAAAATCGGTACTGCAACGCGGAGGGGGAGGCTGCGCATGCGCAGAACGTCGGGAGCTCTCACTGCTGCCATCCAGTGTCCGAAAATCGGTACTGGCCATGGGGAGGGGGAGGCAGGGCATGCGCAGAACGTCGGGAGCGCTCACTGCTGCCATCCCGTGTCCGAAAATCGGTACGGCCACGGCCGGAGAGGGTCTTAGTTAGGTCATTGTCTGCCAAGTAGGAGCCTTGTATTTGCATCACTGGTTACTAGAATTATCGTCCGAACGGTGTCCGAATATCGGTACGGCAACGGCCAGCGGAGGGGCGCGCATTGCGCAGAGCATCGGGAGGGCTCACTGCTGCCATCCCGTGTCCGAAAATCGGTACTGCAACGGGGGAGCGGAAGGCTGCGCATGCGCAGAGCGTCGGGAGGGGCTCACTGCTGCCATCCCGTGTCCGAAAATCGGTACTTGCAACGGGGAGGGGGAGGCTGCGCATGCGCAGAGCGTCGGGAGGGCTCACTGCTGCCATCGCGTGTCCGAAAATCGGTACTGCAACGGGGAGGGGGAGGCTGCGCATGCGCAGAGCGTCGGGAGGGCTCACTGCTGCCATCCCGTGTCCGAAAATCGGTACTGCAACGGGGAGGGGGAGGCTGCGCATGCGCAGAGCGTCGGGATCGCTCACTGCTGCCATCCCGTGTCCGAAAATCGGTACTGCAAGACGGGGGAGGGGGAGGCTGCGCATGCGCAGAGCGTCGGGAGGGCTCACTGCTGCCATCCCGTGTCCGAAAATCGGTACTGCAAACGGGGAGGGGGAGGCTGCGCATGCGCAGAGCGTCGGGAGGGCTCACTGCTGCCATCCCGTGTCCGAAAATCGGTACTGCATAACGGGGGAGGGGGAGGCTGCGCATGCGCAGAGCGTCGGGAGGGCTCACTGCTGCCATCCCGTGTCCGAAAATCGGTTACTGCAACGCGGAGGGGGAGGCTGCGCATGCGCAGAGCTTCGGGATCGCTCACTGCTGCCATCCCGTGTCCGAAAATCGGGTACTGCAACGGGGAGGGGGAGGCTGCGCATGCGCAGAGCGTCGTGATCGCTCACTGCTGCCATCCCGTGTCCGAAAATCGGTACTGCAAACGGGGAGGGGGAGGCAGGGCATGCGCAGAACGTCGGGAGGGCTCACTGCTGCCATCCCGTGTCCGAAAAGCGGTACTGCAACGGGGGGAGCGGAAGGCTGCGCATGCGCAGAAGCGTCGGGATCGCTCACTGCTGCCATCCCGTGTCCGAAAATCGGTACTGCAATAGGTGAGGGGGAGGCTGCGCATGCGCAGAGCGTCGGCATCGCTCACTGCTGCCATCCGGTGTCCGAAAATCGGTACTGCAACGGGGAGGGGGGAGGCTACGCATGCGCAGAACGTCGGGAGGGCTCACTGCTGCCATCCCGTGTCCGAAAATCGGTACTGCAACGGGGAGGGAGAGGCAGGGCATGCGCAGAACGTCGGGAGGGCTCACTGCTGCCATCCCGTGTCCAAAAATCGGTACTGCAACGGGGAGGGGAGAGGCAGGGCATGCGCAGAACCTCGGGAGCGCTCACTGCTGCCATCCCGTGTCCGAAAATCGGTACTGCAACGGGGAGGGGGAGGCTGCGCATGCGCAGAGCGTCGTGAGCGCTCACTGCTGCCATCCCGTGTCCGAAAATCGGTACTGC
>NW_028290151.1:0-15075 GCF_059628265.1 Tinamus guttatus | reverse complement strand
AAGCGGAGAGCCCCGTTTGGAGTGAGGCTGCAAAGGGCATGCCAAAGGAAGTGTTTTGCTGTGCCAAGACTCGTGCTGCGCACGCTTTGTGCTTGGAGTGAGAAACAGGTTCCTTGGTGTTTTCTGCGAAACGCTTTAGCAGCCCGTTGGTGCTAGTATGGAGTCAGGGAATGGATGAAGCGGAGAGCCCCGTTTGGAGTGAGGCTGCAAAGGGCATGCCAAAGGAAGTGTTTTGCTGTGCCAAGACTCGTGCTGCGCACGCTTTGTGGTTGGAGTGAGAAACAGGTTCCTTGGTGTTTTCTGCGAAACGCTTTAGCAGCCCGTTGGTGCTAGTATGGAGTCAGGGGATGGATGAAGCGGAGAGCCCCGTTTGGAGTGAGGCTGCAAAGGGCATGCCAAAGGAAGTGTTTTGCTGTGCCAAGACTCGTGCTGCGCACACTTTGTGCTTGGAGTGAGAAACAGGTTCCTTGGTGTTTTCTGCGAAACGCTTTAGCAGCCCGTTGGTGCTAGTATGGAGTCAGGGGATGGATGAAGCGGATAGCCCCGTTTGGAGTGAGGCTGCAAAGGGCATGCCAAAGGAAGTGTTTTGCTGTGCCAAGACTCGTGCTGCGCACGCTTTGTGGTTGGAGTGAGAAACAGGTTCCTTGGTGTTTTCTGCGAAACGCTTTAGCAGCCCGTTGGTGCTAGTATGGAGTCAGGGGATGGATGAAGCGGAGAGCCCCGTTTGGAGTGAGGCTGCAAAGGGCATGCCAAAGGAAGTGTTTTGCTGTGCCAAGACTCGTGCTGCGCACACTTTGTGGTTGGAGTGAGAAACAGGTTCCTTGGTGTTTTCTGCGAAACGCTTTAGCAGCCCGTTGGTGCTAGTATGGAGTCAGGGGATGGATGAAGCGGAGAGCCCCGTTTGGAGTGAGGCTGCAAAGGGCATGCCAAGAGAAGTGTTTTGCTGTGCCAAGACTCGTGCTGCGCACGCTTTGTGGTTGGAGTGAGAAACAGGTTCCTTGGTGTTTTCTGCGAAACGCTTTAGCAGCCCGTTGGTGCTAGTATGGAGTCAGGGGATGGATGAAGCGGAGAGCCCCGTTTGGAGTGAGGCTGCAAAGGGCATGCCAAAGGAAGTGTTTTGCTGTGCCAAGACTCGTGCTGCGCACGCTTTGTGCTTGGAGTGAGAAACAGGTTCCTTGGTGTTTTCTGCGAAACGCTTTAGCAGCCCGTTGGTGCTAGTATGGAGTCAGGGGATGGATGAAGCGGAGAGCCCCGTTTGGAGTGAGGCTGCAAAGGGCATGCCAAAGGAAGTGTTTTGCTGTGCCAAGACTCGTGCTGCGCACGCTTTGTGCTTGGAGTGAGAAACAGGTTCCTTGGTGTTTTCTGCGAAACGCTTTAGCAGCCCGTTGGTGCTAGTATGGAGTCAGGGGATGGATGAAGCGGAGAGCCCCGTTTGGAGTGAGGCTGCAAAGGGCATGCCAAAGGAAGTGTTTTGCTGTGCCAAGACTCGTGCTGCGCACACTTTGTGGTTGGAGTGAGAAACAGGTTCCTTGGTGTTTTCTGCGAAACGCTTTAGCAGCCCGTTGGTGCTAGTATGGAGTCAGGGGATGGATGAAGCGGAGAGCCCCGTTTGGAGTGAGGCTGCAAAGGGCATGCCAAAGGAAGTGTTTTGCTGTGCCAAGACTCGTGCTGCGCACGCTTTGTGCTTGGAGTGAGAAACAGGTTCCTTGGTGTTTTCTGCGAAACGCTTTAGCAGCCCGTTGGTGCTAGTATGGAGTCAGGGGATGGATGAAGCGGAGAGCCCCGTTTGGAGTGAGGCTGCAAAGGGCATGCCAAAGGAAGTGTTTTGCTGTGCCAAGACTCGTGCTGCGCACACTTTGTGGTTGGAGTGAGAAACAGGTTCCTTGGTGTTTTCTGCGAAACGCTTTAGCAGGCCGTTGGTGCTAGTATGGAGTCAGGGGATGGATGAAGCGGAGAGCCCCGTTTGGAGTGAGGCTGCAAAGGGCATGCCAAGGGAAGTGTTTTGCTGTGCCAAGACTCGTGCTGCGCACGCTTTGTGCTTGGAGTGAGAAACAGGTTCCTTGGTGTTTTCTGCGAAACGCAGAAACGCAGCCCGTTGGTGCTAGTATGGAGTCAGGGGATGGATGAAGCGGAGAGCCCCGTTTGGAGTGAGGCTGCAAAGGGCATGCCAAAGGAAGTGTTTTGCTGTGCCAAGACTCGTGCTGCGCACGCTTTGTGCTTGGAGTGAGAAACAGGTTCCTTGGTGTTTTCTGCGAAACGCTTTAGCAGCCCGTTGGTGCTAGTATGGAGTCAGGGAATGGATGAAGCGGAGAGCCCCGTTTGGAGTGAGGCTGCAAAGGGCATGCCAAAGGAAGTGTTTTGCTGTGCCAAGACTCGTGCTGCGCACGCTTTGTGCTTGGAGTGAGAAACAGGTTCCTTGGTGTTTTCTGCGAAACGCTTTAGCAGCCCGTTGGTGCTAGTATGGAGTCAGGGGATGGATGAAGCGGAGAGCCCCGTTTGGAGTGAGGCTGCAAAGGGCATGCCAAGAGAAGTGTTTTGCTGTGCCAAGACTCGTGCTGCGCACGCTTTGTGGTTGGAGTGAGAAACTGGTTCCTTGGTGTTTTCTGCGAAACGCTTTAGCAGCCCGTTGGTGCTAGTATGGAGTCAGGGGATGGATGAAGCGGAGAGCCCCGTTTGGAGTGAGGCTGCAAAGGGCATGCCAAAGGAAGTGTTTTCCTGTGCCAAGACTCGTGCTGCGCACGCTTTGTGCTTGGAGTGAGAAACAGGTTCCTTGGTGTTTTCTGCGAAACGCTTTAGCAGCCCGTTGGTGCTAGTATGGAGTCAGGGGATGGATGAAGCGGAGAGCCCCGTTTGGAGTGAGGCTGCAAAGGGCATGCCAAAGGAAGTGTTTTCCTGTGCCAAGACTCGTGCTGCGCACGCTTTGTGCTTGGAGTGAGAAACAGGTTCCTTGGTGTTTTCTGCGAAACGCTTTAGCAGCCCGTTGGTGCTAGTATGGAGTCAGGGGATGGATGAAGCGGAGAGCCCCGTTTGGAGTGAGGCTGCAAAGGGCATGCCAAGGGAAGTGTTTTTCTGTGCCAAGACTCGTGCTGCGCACGCTTTGTGCTTGGAGTGAGAAACAGGTTCCTTGGTGTTTTCTGCGAAACGCTTTAGCAGCCCGTTGGTGCTAGTATGGAGTCAGGGGATGGATGAAGCGGAGAGCCCCGTTTGGAGTGAGGCTGCAAAGGGCATGCCAAAGGAAGTGTTTTGCTGTGCCAAGACTCGTGCTGCGCACGCTTTGTGCTTGGAGTGAGAAACAGGTTCCTTGGTGTTTTCTGCGAAACGCTTTAGCAGGCCGTTGGTTCTAGTATGGAGTCAGGGGATGGATGAAGCGGAGAGCCCCGTTTGGAGTGAGGCTGCAAAGGGCATGCCAAAGGAAGTGTTTTGCTGTGCCAAGACTCGTGCTGCGCACACTTTGTGCTTGGAGTGAGAAACAGGTTCCTTGGTGTTTTCTGCGAAACGCTTTAGCAGCCCGTTGGTGCTAGTATGGAGTCAGGGGATGGATGAAGCGGAGAGCCCCGTTTGGAGTGAGGCTTCAAAGGGCATGCCAAAGGAAGTGTTTTGCTGTGCCAAGACTCGTGCTGCGCACGCTTTGTGGTTGGAGTGAGAAACAGGTTCCTTGGTGTTTTCTGCGAAACGCTTTAGCAGCCCGTTGGTGCTAGTATGGAGTCAGGGGATGGATGAAGCGGAGAGCCCCGTTTGGAGTGAGGCTGCAAAGGGCATGCCAAAGGAAGTGTTTTGCTGTGCCAAGACTCGTGCTGCGCACGCTTTGTGGTTGGAGTGAGAAACAGGTTCCTTGGTGTTTTCTGCGAAACGCTTTAGCAGCCCGTTGGTGCTAGTATGGAGTCAGGGGATGGATGAAGCGGAGAGCCCCGTTTGGAGTGAGGCTGCAAAGGGCATGCCAAAGGAAGTGTTTTGCTGTGCCAAGACTCGTGCTGTGCACACTTTGTGCTTGGAGTGAGAAACAGGTTCCTTGGTGTTTTCTGCGAAACGCTTTAGCAGCCCGTTGGTGCTAGTATGGAGTCAGGGGATGGATGAAGCGGAGAGCCCCGTTTGGAGTGAGGCTGCAAAGGGCATGCCAAAGGAAGTGTTTTGCTGTGCCAAGACTCGTGCTGCGCACGCTTTGTGGTTGGAGTGAGAAACAGGTTCCTTGGTGTTTTCTGCGAAACGCTTTAGCAGCCCGTTGGTGCTAGTATGGAGTCAGGGGATGGATGAAGCGGAGAGCCCCGTTTGGAGTGAGGCTGCAAAGGGCATGCCAAGGGAAGTGTTTTGCTGTGCCAAGACTCGTGCTGCGCACACTTTGTGCTTGGAGTGAGAAACAGGTTCCTTGGTGTTTTCTGCGAAACGCTTTAGCAGCCCGTTGGTGCTAGTATGGAGTCAGGGGATGGATGAAGCGGAGAGCCCCGTTTGGAGTGAGGTTGCAAAGGGCATGCCAAGAGAAGTGTTTTGCTGTGCCAAGACTCGTGCTGCGCACGCTTTGTGCTTGGAGTGAGAAACTGGTTCCTTGGTGTTTTCTGCGAAACGCTTTAGCAGCCCGTTGGTGCTAGTATGGAGTCAGGGGATGGATGAAGCGGAGAGCCCCGTTTGGAGTGAGGCTGCAAAGGGCATGCCAAAGGAAGTGTTTTGCTGTGCCAAGACTCGTGCTGCGCACGCTTTGTGCTTGGAGTGAGAAACAGGTTCCTTGGTGTTTTCTGCGAAACGCTTTAGCAGCCCGTTGGTGCTAGTATGGAGTCAGGGGATGGATGAAGCGGAGAGCCCCGTTTGGAGTGAGGCTGCAAAGGGCATGCCAAGGGAAGTGTTCTGCTGTGCCAAGACTCGTGCTGCGCACGCTTTGTGCTTGGAGTGAGAAACAGGTTCCTTGGTGTTTTCTGCGAAACGCTTTAGCAGGCCGTTGGTGCTAGTATGGAGTCAGGGGATGGATGAAGCGGAGAGCCCCGTTTGGAGTGAGGCTGCAAAGGGCATGCCAAAGGAAGTGTTTTTCTGTGCCAAGACTCGTGCTGCGCACGCTTTGTGCTTGGAGTGAGAAACAGGTTCCTTGGTGTTTTCTGCGAAACGCTTTAGCAGCCCGTTGGTGCTAGTATGGAGTCAGGGGATGGATGAAGCGGAGAGCCCCGTTTGGAGTGAGGCTGCAAAGGGCATGCTAAAGGAAGTGTTTTGCTGTGCCAAGACTCGTGTTGCGCACGCTTTGTGGTTGGAGTGAGAAACAGGTTCCTTGGTGTTTTCTGCGAAACGCTTTAGCAGCCCGTTGGTGCTAGTATGGAGTCAGGGGATGGATGAAGCGGAGAGCCCCGTTTGGAGTGAGGCTGCAAAGGGCATGCCAAAGGAAGTGTTTTGCTGTGCCAAGACTCGTGCTGCGCACGCTTTGTGCTTGGAGTGAGAAACAGGTTCCTTGGTGTTTTCTGCGAAACGCTTTAGCAGCCCGTTGGTGCTAGTATGGAGTCAGGGGATGGATGAAGCGGAGAGCCCCGTTTGGAGTGAGGCTGCAAAGGGCATGCCAAAGGAAGTGTTTTGCTGTGCCAAGACTCGTGCTGCGCACGCTTTGTGCTTGGAGTGAGAAACAGGTTCCTTGGTGTTTTCTGCGAAACGCTTTAGCAGCCCGTTGGTGCTAGTATGGAGTCAGGGGATGGATGAAGCGGAGAGCCCCGTTTGGAGTGAGGCTGCAAAGGGCATGCCAAGAGAAGTGTTTTGCTGTGCCAAGACTCGTGCTGCGCACGCTTTGTGGTTGGAGTGAGAAACTGGTTCCTTGGTGTTTTCTGCGAAACGCTTTAGCAGCCCGTTGGTGCTAGTATGGAGTCAGGGGATGGATGAAGCGGAGAGCCCCGTTTGGAGTGAGGCTGCAAAGGGCATGCCAAAGGAAGTGTTTTGCTGTGCCAAGACTCGTGCTGCGCACGCTTTGTGGTTGGAGTGAGAAACAGGTTCCTTGGTGTTTTCTGCGAAACGCTTTAGCAGCCCGTTGGTGCTAGTATGGAGTCAGGGGATGGATGAAGCGGAGAGCCCCGTTTGGAGTGAGGCTGCAAAGGGCATGCCAAAGGAAGTGTTTTGCTGTGCCAAGACTCGTGCTGCGCACGCTTTGTGCTTGGAGTGAGAAACAGGTTCCTTGGTGTTTTCTGCGAAACGCTTTAGCAGCCCGTTGGTGCTAGTATGGAGTCAGGGGATGGATGAAGCGGAGAGCCCCGTTTGGAGTGAGGCTGCAAAGGGCATGCCAAGGGAAGTGTTTTTCTGTGCCAAGACTCGTGCTGCGCACGCTTTGTGGTTGGAGTGAGAAACAGGTTCCTTGGTGTTTTCTGCGAAACGCTTTAGCAGGCCGTTGGTGCTAGTATGGAGTCAGGGGATGGATGAAGCGGAGAGCCCCGTTTGGAGTGAGGCTGCAAAGGGCATGCCAAAGGAAGTGTTTTGCTGTGCCAAGACTCGTGCTGCGCACGCTTTGTGCTTGGAGTGAGAAACAGGTTCCTTGGTGTTTTCTGCGAAACGCTTTAGCAGCCCGTTGGTGCTAGTATGGAGTCAGGGGATGGATGAAGCGGAGAGCCCCGTTTGGAGTGAGGCTGCAAAGGGCATGCCAAAGGAAGTGTTTTGCTGTGCCAAGACTCGTGCTGCGCACGCTTTGTGCTTGGAGTGAGAAACAGGTTCCTTGGTGTTTTCTGCGAAACGCAGAAACGCAGCCCGTTGGTGCTAGTATGGAGTCAGGAGATGGATGAAGCGGAGAGCCCCGTTTGGAGTGAGGCTGCAAAGGGCATGCCAAAGGAAGTGTTTTTCTGTGCCAAGACTCGTGCTGCGCACACTTTGTGCTTGGAGTGAGAAACAGGTTCCTTGGTGTTTTCTGCGAAACACTTTAGCAGCCCGTTGGTGCTAGTATGGAGTCAGGGGATGGATGAAGCGGAGAGCCCCGTTTGGAGTGAGGCTGCAAAGGGCATGCCAAAGGAAGTGTTTTGCTGTGCCAAGACTCGTGCTGCGCACGCTTTGTGCTTGGAGTGAGAAACAGGTTCCTTGGTGTTTTCTGCGAAACGCTTTAGCAGCCCGTTGGTGCTAGTATGGAGTCAGGGGATGGATGAAGCGGAGAGCCCCGTTTGGAGTGAGGCTGTAAAGGGCATGCCAAGGGAAGTGTTTTGCTGTGCCAAGACTCGTGCTGCGCACGCTTTGTGGTTGGAGTGAGAAACGGGGTCCTTGGTGTTTTCTGCGAAACGCTTTAGCAGCCCGTTGGTGCTAGTATGGAGTCAGGGGATGGATGAAGCGGAGAGGCCCGTTTGGAGTGAGGCTGCAAAGGGCATGCCAAGGGAAGTGTTTTTCTGTGCCAAGACTCGTGCTGCGCACGCTTTGTGCTTGGAGTGAGAAACAGGTTCCTTGGTGTTTTCTGCGAAACGCTTTAGCAGGCCGTTGGTGCTAGTATGGAGTCAGGGGATGGATGAAGCGGAGAGCCCCGTTTGGAGTGAGGCTGCAAAGGGCATGCCAAAGGAAGTGTTTTGCTGTGCCAAGACTCGTGCTGCGCACGCTTTGTGCTTGGAGTGAGAAACAGGTTCCTTGGTGTTTTCTGCGAAACGCAGAAACGCAGCCCGTTGGTGCTAGTATGGAGTCAGGGGATGGATGAAGCGGAGAGCCCCGTTTGGAGTGAGGCTGCAAAGGGCATGCCAAAGGAAGTGTTTTGCTGTGCCAAGACTCGTGCTGCGCACGCTTTGTGCTTGGAGTGAGAAACAGGTTCCTTGGTGTTTTCTGCGAAACGCTTTAGCAGCCCGTTGGTGCTAGTATGGAGTCAGGGGATGGATGAAGCGGAGAGCCCCGTTTGGAGTGAGGCTGCAAAGGGCATGCCAAAGGAAGTGTTTTGCTGTGCCAAGACTCGTGCTGCGCACGCTTTGTGGTTGGAGTGAGAAACAGGTTCCTTGGTGTTTTCTGCGAAACGCTTTAGCAGGCCGTTGGTGCTAGTATGGAGTCAGGGGATGGATGAAGCGGAGAGCCCCGTTTGGAGTGAGGCTGCAAAGGGCATGCCAAAGGAAGTGTTTTGCTGTGCCAAGACTCGTGCTGCGCACGCTTTGTGCTTGGAGTGAGAAACAGGTTCCTTGGTGTTTTCTGCGAAACGCAGAAACGCAGCCCGTTGGTGCTAGTATGGAGTCAGGGGATGGATGAAGCGGAGAGCCCCGTTTGGAGTGAGGCTGCAAAGGGCATGCCAAAGGAAGTGTTTTGCTGTGCCAAGACTCGTGCTGCGCACGCTTTGTGCTTGGAGTGAGAAACAGGTTCCTTGGTGTTTTCTGCGAAACGCTTTAGCAGCCCGTTGGTGCTAGTATGGAGTCAGGGGATGGATGAAGCGGAGAGCCCCGTTTGGAGTGAGGCTGCAAAGGGCATGCCAAAGGAAGTGTTTTTCTGTGCCAAGACTCGTGCTGCGCACGCTTTGTGCTTGGAGTGAGAAACAGGTTCCTTGGTGTTTTCTGCGAAACGCTTTAGCAGGCCGTTGGTGCTAGTATGGAGTCAGGGGATGGATGAAGCGGAGAGCCCCGTTTGGAGTGAGGCTGCAAAGGGCATGCCAAAGGAAGTGTTTTGCTGTGCCAAGACTCGTGCTGCGCACGCTTTGTGCTTGGAGTGAGAAACAGGTTCCTTGGTGTTTTCTGCGAAACGCAGAAACGCAGCCCGTTGGTGCTAGTATGGAGTCAGGGGATGGATGAAGCGGAGAGCCCCGTTTGGAGTGAGGCTGCAAAGGGCATGCCAAAGGAAGTGTTTTGCTGTGCCAAGACTCGTGCTGCGCACGCTTTGTGCTTGGAGTGAGAAACAGGTTCCTTGGTGTTTTCTGCGAAACGCTTTAGCAGCCCGTTGGTGCTAGTATGGAGTCAGGGGATGGATGAAGCGGAGAGCCCCGTTTGGAGTGAGGCTGCAAAGGGCATGCCAAAGGAAGTGTTTTGCTGTGCCAAGACTCGTGCTGCGCACGCTTTGTGCTTGGAGTGAGAAACAGGTTCCTTGGTGTTTTCTGCGAAACGCTTTAGCAGCCCGTTGGTGCTAGTATGGAGTCAGGGGATGGATGAAGCGGAGAGCCCCGTTTGGAGTGAGGCTGCAAAGGGCATGCCAAAGGAAGTGTTTTGCTGTGCCAAGACTCGTGCTGCGCACGCTTTGTGGTTGGAGTGAGAAACAGGTTCCTTGGTGTTTTCTGCGAAACGCTTTAGCAGCCCGTTGGTGCTAGTATGGAGTTAGGGGATGGATGAAGCGGAGAGCCCCGTTTGGAGTGAGGCTGCAAAGGGCATGCCAAGGGAAGTGTTTTTCTGTGCCAAGACTCGTGCTGCGCACGCTTTGTGGTTGGAGTGAGAAACAGGTTCCTTGGTGTTTTCTGCGAAACGCTTTAGCAGCCCGTTGGTGCTAGTATGGAGTCAGGGGATGGATGAAGCGGAGAGCCCCGTTTGGAGTGAGGATGCAAAGGGCATGCCAAAGGAAGTGTTTTGCTGTGCCAACACTCGTGCTGCGCACACTTTGTGCTTGGAGTGAGAAACAGGTTCCTTGGTGTTTTCTGCGAAACGCTTTAGCAGCCCGTTGGTGCTAGTATGGAGTCAGGGGATGGATGAAGCGGAGAGCCCCGTTTGGAGTGAGGCTGCAAAGGGCATGCCCACGGAAGTGTTTTGCTGTGCCAAGACTCGTGCTGCGCACGCTTTGTGGTTGGAGTGAGAAACAGGTTCCTTGGTGTTTTCTGCGAAACGCTTTAGCAGCCCGTTGGTGCTAGTATGGAGTCAGGGGATGGATGAAGCGGAGAGCCCCGTTTGGAGTGAGGCTGCAAAGGGCATGCCAAAGGAAGTGTTTTGCTGTGCCAAGACTCGTGCTGCGCACGCTTTGTGGTTGGAGTGAGAAACAGGTTCCTTGGTGTTTTCTGCGAAACGCTTTAGCAGCCCGTTGGTGCTAGTATGGAGTCAGGGGATGGATGAAGCGGAGAGCCCCGTTTGGAGTGAGGCTGCAAAGGGCATGCCAAAGGAAGTGTTTTGCTGTGCCAAGACTCGTGCTGCGCACGCTTTGTGGTTGGAGTGAGAAACAGGTTCCTTGGTGTTTTCTGCGAAACGCTTTAGCAGCCCGTTGGTGCTAGTATGGAGTCAGGGGATGGATGAAGCGGAGAGCCCCGTTTGGAGTGAGGCTGCAAAGGGCATGCCAAAGGAAGTGTTTTGCTGTGCCAAGACTCGTGCTGCGCACGCTTTGTGCTTGGAGTGAGAAACAGGTTCCTTGGTGTTTTCTGCGAAACGCTTTAGCAGCCCGTTGGTGCTAGTATGGAGTCAGGGGATGGATGAAGCGGAGAGCCCCGTTTGGAGTGAGGCTGCAAAGGGCATGCCAAAGGAAGTGTTTTGCTGTGCCAAGACTCGTGCTGCGCACGCTTTGTGCTTGGAGTGAGAAACAGGTTCCTTGGTGTTTTCTGCGAAACGCTTTAGCAGCCCGTTGGTGCTAGTATGGAGTCAGGGGATGGATGAAGCGGAGAGCCCCGTTTGGAGTGAGGCTGCAAAGGGCATGCCAAAGGAAGTGTTTTGCTGTGCCAAGACTCGTGCTGCGCACGCTTTGTGCTTGGAGTGAGAAACAGGTTCCTTGGTGTTTTCTGCGAAACGCTTTAGCAGCCCGTTGGTGCTAGTATGGAGTCAGGGGATGGATGAAGCGGAGAGCCCCGTTTGGAGTGAGGCTGCAAAGGGCATGCCAAAGGAAGTGTTTTGCTGTGCCAAGACTCGTGCTGCGCACGCTTTGTGCTTGGAGTGAGAAACAGGTTCCTTGGTGTTTTCTGCGAAACGCTTTAGCAGCCCGTTGGTGCTAGTATGGAGTTAGGGGATGGATGAAGCGGAGAGCCCCGTTTGGAGTGAGGCTGCAAAGGGCATGCCAAGGGAAGTGTTTTTCTGTGCCAAGACTCGTGCTGCGCACGCTTTGTGGTTGGAGTGAGAAACAGGTTCCTTGGTGTTTTCTGCGAAACGCTTTAGCAGCCCGTTGGTGCTAGTATGGAGTCAGGGGATGGATGAAGCGGAGAGCCCCGTTTGGAGTGAGGATGCAAAGGGCATGCCAAAGGAAGTGTTTTGCTGTGCCAACACTCGTGCTGCGCACACTTTGTGCTTGGAGTGAGAAACAGGTTCCTTGGTGTTTTCTGCGAAACGCTTTAGCAGCCCGTTGGTGCTAGTATGGAGTCAGGGGATGGATGAAGCGGAGAGCCCCGTTTGGAGTGAGGCTGCAAAGGGCATGCCAAAGGAAGTGTTTTGCTGTGCCAAGACTCGTGCTGCGCACGCTTTGTGGTTGGAGTGAGAAACAGGTTCCTTGGTGTTTTCTGCGAAACGCTTTAGCAGCCCGTTGGTGCTAGTATGGAGTCAGGGGATGGATGAAGCGGAGAGCCCCGTTTGGAGTGAGGCTGCAAAGGGCATGCCAAAGGAAGTGTTTTCCTGTGCCAAGACTCGTGCTGCGCACACTTTGTGCTTGGAGTGAGAAACAGGTTCCTTGGTGTTTTCTGCGAAACGCTTTAGCAGCCCGTTGGTGCTAGTATGGAGTCAGGGGATGGATGAAGCGGAGAGCCCCGTTTGGAGTGAGGCTGCAAAGGGCATGCCAAAGGAAGTGTTTTGCTGTGCCAAGACTCGTGCTGCGCACGCTTTGTGCTTGGAGTGAGAAACAGGTTCCTTGGTGTTTTCTGCGAAACGCTTTAGCAGCCCGTTGGTGCTAGTATGGAGTCAGGGGATGGATGAAGCGGAGAGCCCCGTTTGGAGTGAGGCTGCAAAGGGCATGCCAAAAGAAGTGTTTTGCTGTGCTAAGACTCGTGCTGCGCACGCTTTGCGGTTGGAGTGAGAAACAGGTTCCTTGGTGTTTTCTGCGAAACGCTTTAGCAGCCCGTTGGTGCTAGTATGGAGTTAGGGGATGGATGAAGCGGAGAGCCCCGTTTGGAGTGAGGCTGCAAAGGGCATGCCAAGGGAAGTGTTTTTCTGTGCCAAGACTCGTGCTGCGCACGCTTTGTGGTTGGAGTGAGAAACAGGTTCCTTGGTGTTTTCTGCGAAACGCTTTAGCAGGCCGTTGGTGCTAGTATGGAGTCAGGGGATGGATGAAGCGGAGAGCCCCGTTTGGAGTGAGGCTGCAAAGGGCATGCCAAAGGAAGTGTTTTGCTGTGCCAAGACTCGTGCTGCGCACGCTTTGTGCTTGGAGTGAGAAACAGGTTCCTTGGTGTTTTCTGCGAAACGCTTTAGCAGCCCGTTGGTGCTAGTATGGAGTCAGGGAATGGATGAAGCGGAGAGCCCCGTTTGGAGTGAGGCTGCAAAGGGCATGCCAAAGGAAGTGTTTTGCTGTGCCAAGACTCGTGCTGCGCACGCTTTGTGCTTGGAGTGAGAAACAGATTCCTTGGTGTTTTCTGCGAAATGCTTTAGCAGGCCATTGGTGCTAGTATGGAGTCAGGGGATGGATGAAGCGGAGAGCCCCGTTTGGAGTGAGGATGCAAAGGGCATGCCAAAGGAAGTGTTTTGCTGTGCCAAGACTCGTGCTGCGCACACTTTGTGCTTGGAGTGAGAAACAGGTTCCTTGGTGTTTTCTGCGAAACGCTTTAGCAGCCCGTTGGTGCTAGTATGGAGTCAGGGGATGGATGAAGCGGAGAGCCCCGTTTGGAGTGAGGCTGCAAAGGGCATGCCAAAGGAAGTGTTTTGCTGTGCCAAGACTCGTGCTGCGCACACTTTGTGGTTGGAGTGAGAAACAGGTTCCTTGGTGTTTTCTGTGAAACGCTTTAGCAGCCCGTTGGTGCTAGTATGGAGTCAGGGGATGGATGAAGCGGAGAGCCCCGTTTGGAGTGAGGCTGCAAAGGGCATGCCAAGAGAAGTGTTTTGCTGTGCCAAGACTCGTGCTGCGCACGCTTTGTGGTTGGAGTGAGAAACTGGTTCCTTGGTGTTTTCTGCGAAACGCTTTAGCAGCCCGTTGGTGCTAGTATGGAGTCAGGGGATGGATGAAGCGGAGAGCCCCGTTTGGAGTGAGGCTGCAAAGGGCATGCCAAAGGAAGTGTTTTCCTGTGCCAAGACTCGTGCTGCGCACACTTTGTGCTTGGAGTGAGAAACAGGTTCCTTGGTGTTTTCTGCGAAACGCTTTAGCAGCCCGTTGGTGCTAGTATGGAGTCAGGGGATGGATGAAGCGGAGAGCCCCGTTTGGAGTGAGGCTGCAAAGGGCATGCCAAAGGAAGTGTTTTGCTGTGCCAAGACTCGTGCTGCGCACGCTTTGTGCTTGGAGTGAGAAACAGGTTCCTTGGTGTTTACTGCGAAACGCTTTAGCAGCCCGTTGGTGCTAGTATGGAGTCAGGGGATGGATGAAGCGGAGAGCCCCGTTTGGAGTGAGGCTGCAAAGGGCATGCCAAAGGAAGTGTTTTGCTGTGCCAAGACTCGTGCTGCGCACGCTTTGTGCTTGGAGTGAGAAACAGGTTCCTTGGTGTTTTCTGCGAAACGCTTTAGCAGCCCGTTGGTGCTAGTATGGAGTCAGGGGATGGATGAAGCGGAGAGCCCCGTTTGGAGTGAGGCTGCAAAGGGCATGCCAAGGAAGTGTTCTGCTGTGCCAAGACTCGTGCTGCGCACGCTTTGTGCTTGGAGTGAGAAACAGGTTCCTTGGTGTTTTCTGCGAAACGCTTTAGCAGCCCGTTGGTGCTAGTATGGAGTCAGGGGATGGATGAAGCGGAGAGCCCCGTTTGGAGTGAGGCTGCAAAGGGCATGCCAAAGGAAGTGTTTTGCTGTGCCAAGACTCGTGCTGCGCACGCTTTGTGCTTGGAGTGAGAAACAGGTTCCTTGGTGTTTTCTGCGAAACGCTTTAGCAGCCGTTGGTGCTAGTATGGAGTCAGGGGATGGATGAAGCGGAGAGCCCCGTTTGGAGTGAGGCTGCAAAGGGCATGCCAAAGGAAGTGTTTTGCTGTGCCAAGACTCGTGCTGCGCACGCTTTGTGCTTGGAGTGAGAAACAGGTTCCTTGGTGTTTTCTGCGAAACGCTTTAGCAGCCCGTTGGTGCTAGTATGGAGTCAGGGGATGGATGAAGCGGAGAGCCCCGTTTGGAGTGAGGCTGCAAAGGGCATGCCAAAGGAAGTGTTTTGCTGTGCCAAGACTCGTGCTGCGCACGCTTTGTGGTTGGAGTGAGAAACAGGTTCCTTGGTGTTTTCTGCGAAACGCTTTAGCAGCCCGTTGGTGCTAGTATGGAGTCAGGGGATGGATGAAGCGGAGAGCCCCGTTTGGAGTGAGGCTGCAAAGGGCATGCCAAAGGAAGTGTTTTGCTGTGCCAAGACTCGTGCTGCGCACGCTTTGTGGTTGGAGTGAGAAACAGGTTCCTTGGTGTTTTCTGCGAAACGCTTTAGCAGCCCGTTGGTGCTAGTATGGAGTCAGGGGATGGATGAAGCGGAGAGCCCCGTTTGGAGTGAGGCTGCAAAGGGCATGCCAAAGGAAGTGTTTTGCTGTGCCAAGACTCGTGCTGCGCACGCTTTGTGGTTGGAGTGAGAAACAGGTTCCTTGGTGTTTTCTGCGAAACGCTTTAGCAGCCCGTTGGTGCTAGTATGGAGTCAGGGGATGGATGAAGCGGAGAGCCCCGTTTGGAGTGAGGCTGCAAAGGGCATGCCAAAGGAAGTGTTTTGCTGTGCCAAGACTCGTGCTGCGCACACTTTGTGGTTGGAGTGAGAAACAGGTTCCTTGGTGTTTTCTGCGAAACGCTTTAGCAGCCGTTGGTGCTAGTATGGAGTCAGGGGATGGATGAAGCGGAGAGCCCCGTTTGGAGTGAGGCTGCAAAGGGCATGCCAAAGGAAGTGTTTTGCTGTGCCAAGACTCGTGCTGCGCACGCTTTGTGCTTGGAGTGAGAAACAGGTTCCTTGGTGTTTTCTGCGAAACGCTTTAGCAGCCGTTGGTGCTAGTATGGAGTCAGGGGATGGATGAAGCGGAGAGCCCCGTTTGGAGTGAGGCTGCAAAGGGCATGCCAAGGGAAGTGTTTTGCTGTGCCAAGACTCGTGCTGCGCACGCTTTGTGCTTGGAGTGAGAAACAGGTTCCTTGGTGTTTTCTGCGAAACGCTTTAGCAGCCCGTTGGTGCTAGTATGGAGTCAGGGATGGATGAAGCGGAGAGCCCCGTTTGGAGTGA
>NW_028290150.1:0-64037 GCF_059628265.1 Tinamus guttatus | reverse complement strand
CGTTTCGCAGAAAACACTAAGGAACCTGTTTCTCACTCCAAGCACAACGCGTGCGCAGCACGAGTCTTGGCACAGCAAAACACTTCCTTTGGCATGCCCTTTGCAGCCTCACTCCAAACGGGGCTCTCCGCTTCATCCATCCCCTGACTCCATACTAGCACCAACGGGCTGCTAAAGCGTTTCGCAGAAAACACCAAGGAACCTGTTTCTCACTCCAAGCACAAAGCGTGCGCAGCACGAGTCTTGGCACAGCAAAACACTTCCTTTGGCATGCCCTTTGCAGCCTCACTCCAAACGGGCTCTCCGCTTCATCCATCCCCTGACTCCGTACTAGCACCAACGAGCTGCTAAAGCGTTTCGCAGAAAACACCAAGGAACCTGTTTCTCACTCCAAGCACAAAGCGTGCGCAGCACGAGTCTTGGCACAGCAAAACACTTCCTTTGGCATGCCCTTTGCAGCCTCACTCCAAACGGGGCTCTCCGCTTCATCCATCCCCTGACTCCATACTAGCACCAACGGGCTGCTAAAGCGTTTCGCAGAAAACACCAAGGAACCTGTTTCTCACTCCAAGCACAAAGCGTGCGCAGCACGAGTCTTGGCACAGCAAAACACTTCCTTTGGCATGCCCTTTGCAGCCTCACTCCAAACGGGGCTCTCCGCTTCATCCATCCCCTGACTCCATACTAGCACCAACGGGCTGCTAAAGCGTTTTGCAGAAAACACCAAGGAACCTGTTTCTCACTCCAAGCACAAAGCGTGCGCAGCACGAGTCTTGGCACAGCAAAACACTTCCTTTGGCATGCCCTTTGCAGCCTCACTCCAAACGGGGCTCTCCGCTTCATCCATCCCCTGACTCCATACTAGCACCAACGGGCTGCTAAAGCGTTTCGCAGAAAACACCAAGGAACCTGTTTCTCACTCCAACCACAAAGCGTGCGCAGTACGAGTCTTGGCACAGCAGAACACTTCCCTTGGCATGCCCTTTGCAGCCTCACTCCAAACGGGGCTCTCCGCTTCATTCATCCCTAACTCCATACTAGCACCAATGGGCTGCTAAAGCGTTTTGCAGAAAACACCAAGGAAACTGTTTCTCACTCCAAGCACAAAGCGTGCGCAGCACGAGTCTTGGCACAGCAGAACACTTCCCTTGGAATGCCCTTTGCAGCCTCACTCCAAACGGGGCTCTCCGCTTCATCCATCCCCTAACTCCATACTAGCACCAACGGGCTGCTAAAGAGTTTCGCAGAAAACACCAAGGAACCTGTTTCTCACTCCAAGCACAAAGCGTGCGCAGCACGAGTCTTGGCACAGCAGAACACTTCCCTTGGCATGCCCTTTGCAGCCTCACTCCAAACGGGGCTCTCCGCTTCATCCATCCCCTAACTCCGTATTAGCACCAACGGGCTGCTAAAGCGTTTCGCAGAAAACACCAAGGAACCTGTTTCTCACTCCAAGCACAAAGCGTGCGCAGCACGAGTCTTGGCACAGCAAAACACTTCCTTTGGCATGCCCTTTGCAGCCTCACTCCAAACGGGGCTCTCCGCTTCATCCATCCCCTGACTCCATACTAGCACCAACGGGCTGCTAAAGCGTTTTGCAGAAAACACCAAGGAACCTGTTTCTCACTCCAAGCACAAAGCGTGCGCAGCACGAGTCTTGGCACAGCAAAACACTTCCTTTGGCATGCCCTTTGCAGCCTCACTCCAAACGGGGCTCTCCGCTTCATCCATCCCCTGACTCCATACTAGCACCAACGGGCTGCTAAAGCGTTTCGCAGAAAACACCAAGGAACCTGTTTCTCACTCCAAGCACAAAGCGTGCGCAGCACGAGTCTTGGCACAGCAAAACACTTCCTTTGGCATGCCCTTTGCAGCCTCACTCCAAACGGGGCTCTCCGCTTCATCCATCCCCTGACTCCATACTAGCACCAACGGGCTGCTAAAGCGTTTCGCAGAAAACACCAAGGAACCTGTTTCTCACTCCAAGCACAAAGCGTGCGCAGCACGAGTCTTGGCACAGCAAAACACTTCCTTTGGCATGCCCTTTGCAGCCTCACTCCAAACGGGGCTCTCCGCTTCATCTATCCCCTGACTCCATACTAGCACCAACGGGCTGCTAAAGCGTTTCGCAGAAAACACCAAGGAACCTGTTTCTCACTCCAACCACAAAGCGTGCGCAGCACGAGTCTTGGCACAGCAAAACACTTCCTTTGGCATGCCCTTTGCAGCCTCACTCCAAACGGGGCTCTCCGCTTCATCCATCCCCTGACTCCATACTAGCACCAACGGGCTGCTAAAGCGTTTCGCAGAAAACACCAAGGAACCTGTTTCTCACTCCAAGCACAAAGCGTGCGCAGCACGAGTCTTGGCACAGCAAAACACTTCCTTTGGCATGCCCTTTGCAGCCTCACTCCAAACGGGGCTCTCCGCTTCATCTGTCCCCTGACTCCATACTAGCACCAACGGGCTGCTAAAGCGTTTCGCAGAAAACACCAAGGAACCTGTTTCTCACTCCAACCACAAAGCGTGCGCAGCACGAGTCTTGGCACAGCAGAACACTTCCCTTGGCATGCCCTTTGCAGCCTCACTCCAAACGGGGCTCTCCGCTTCATCCATCCCCTAACTCCATACTAGCACCAACGGGCTGCTAAAGCGTTTCGCAGAAAACACCAAGGAACCTGTTTCTCACTCCAACCACAAAGCGTGCGCAGCACGAGTCTTGGCACAGCAGAACACTTCCCTTGGCATGCCCTTTGCAGCCTCACTCCAAACGGGGCTCTCCGCTTCATCCATCCCCTGACTCCATACTAGCACCAACGGGCTGCTAAAGCGTTTCGCAGAAAACACCAAGGAACCTGTTTCTCACTCCAACCACAAAGCGTGCGCAGCACGAGTCTTGGCACAGCAGAACACTTCCCTTGGCATGCCCTTTGCAGCCTCACTCCAAACGGGGCTCTCCGCTTCATCCATCCCCTGACTCCATACTAGCACCAACGGGCTGCTAAAGCGTTTCGCAGAAAACACCAAGGAACCTGTTTCTCACTCCAACCACAAAGCGTGCGCAGTACGAGTCTTGGCACAGCAGAACACTTCCCTTGGCATGCCCTTTGCAGCCTCACTCCAAACGGGGCTCTCCGCTTCATTCATCCCTAACTCCATACTAGCACCAATGGGCTGCTAAAGCGTTTTGCAGAAAACACCAAGGAAACTGTTTCTCACTCCAAGCACAAAGCGTGCGCAGCACGAGTCTTGGCACAGCAGAACACTTCCCTTGGAATGCCCTTTGCAGCCTCACTCCAAACGGGGCTCTCCGCTTCATCCATCCCCTAACTCCATACTAGCACCAACGGGCTGCTAAAGAGTTTCGCAGAAAACACCAAGGAACCTGTTTCTCACTCCAAGCACAAAGCGTGCGCAGCACGAGTCTTGGCACAGCAGAACACTTCCCTTGGCATGCCCTTTGCAGCCTCACTCCAAACGGGGCTCTCCGCTTCATCCATCCCCTAACTCCGTATTAGCACCAACGGGCTGCTAAAGCGTTTCGCAGAAAACACCAAGGAACCTGTTTCTCACTCCAAGCACAAAGCGTGCGCAGCACGAGTCTTGGCACAGCAAAACACTTCCTTTGGCATGCCCTTTGCAGCCTCACTCCAAACGGGGCTCTCCGCTTCATCCATCCCCTGACTCCATACTAGCACCAACGGGCTGCTAAAGCGTTTTGCAGAAAACACCAAGGAACCTGTTTCTCACTCCAAGCACAAAGCGTGCGCAGCACGAGTCTTGGCACAGCAAAACACTTCCTTTGGCATGCCCTTTGCAGCCTCACTCCAAACGGGGCTCTCCGCTTCATCCATCCCCTGACTCCATACTAGCACCAACGGGCTGCTAAAGCGTTTCGCAGAAAACACCAAGGAACCTGTTTCTCACTCCAAGCACAAAGCGTGCGCAGCACGAGTCTTGGCACAGCAAAACACTTCCTTTGGCATGCCCTTTGCAGCCTCACTCCAAACGGGGCTCTCCGCTTCATCCATCCCCTGACTCCATACTAGCACCAACGGGCTGCTAAAGCGTTTCGCAGAAAACACCAAGGAACCTGTTTCTCACTCCAAGCACAAAGCGTGCGCAGCACGAGTCTTGGCACAGCAAAACACTTCCTTTGGCATGCCCTTTGCAGCCTCACTCCAAACGGGGCTCTCCGCTTCATCTATCCCCTGACTCCATACTAGCACCAACGGGCTGCTAAAGCGTTTCGCAGAAAACACCAAGGAACCTGTTTCTCACTCCAACCACAAAGCGTGCGCAGCACGAGTCTTGGCACAGCAAAACACTTCCTTTGGCATGCCCTTTGCAGCCTCACTCCAAACGGGGCTCTCCGCTTCATCCATCCCCTGACTCCATACTAGCACCAACGGGCTGCTAAAGCGTTTCGCAGAAAACACCAAGGAACCTGTTTCTCACTCCAAGCACAAAGCGTGCGCAGCACGAGTCTTGGCACAGCAAAACACTTCCTTTGGCATGCCCTTTGCAGCCTCACTCCAAACGGGGCTCTCCGCTTCATCTGTCCCCTGACTCCATACTAGCACCAACGGGCTGCTAAAGCGTTTCGCAGAAAACACCAAGGAACCTGTTTCTCACTCCAACCACAAAGCGTGCGCAGCACGAGTCTTGGCACAGCAGAACACTTCCCTTGGCATGCCCTTTGCAGCCTCACTCCAAACGGGGCTCTCCGCTTCATCCATCCCCTAACTCCATACTAGCACCAACGGGCTGCTAAAGCGTTTCGCAGAAAACACCAAGGAACCTGTTTCTCACTCCAACCACAAAGCGTGCGCAGCACGAGTCTTGGCACAGCAGAACACTTCCCTTGGCATGCCCTTTGCAGCCTCACTCCAAACGGGGCTCTCCGCTTCATCCATCCCCTGACTCCATACTAGCACCAACGGGCTGCTAAAGCGTTTCGCAGAAAACACCAAGGAACCTGTTTCTCACTCCAACCACAAAGCGTGCGCAGCACGAGTCTTGGCACAGCAGAACACTTCCCTTGGCATGCCCTTTGCAGCCTCACTCCAAACGGGGCTCTCCGCTTCATCCATCCCCTGACTCCATACTAGCACCAACGGGCTGCTAAAGCGTTTCGCAGAAAACACCAAGGAACCTGTTTCTCACTCCAAGCACAAAGCGTGCGCAGCACGAGTCTTGGCACAGCAAAACACTTCCTTTGGCATGCCCTTTGCAGCCTCACTCCAAACGGGGCTCTCCGCTTCATCCATCCCCTGACTCCATACTAGCACCAACGGGCTGCTAAAGCGTTTCGCAGAAAACACCAAGGAACCTGTTTCTCACTCCAAGCACAAAGCGTGCGCAGCACGAGTCTTGGCACAGCAAAACACTTCCTTTGGCATGCCCTTTGCAGCCTCACTCCAAACGGGGCTCTCCGCTTCATCCATCCCCTGACTCCATACTAGCACCAACGGGCTGCTAAAGCGTTTCGCAGAAAACACCAAGGAACCTGTTTCTCACTCCAACCACAAAGCGTGCGCAGCACGAGTCTTGGCACAGCAAAACACTTCCTTTGGCATGCCCTTTGCAGCCTCACTCCAAACGGGGCTCTCCGCTTCATCTATCCCCTGACTCCATACTAGCACCAACGGGCTGCTAAAGCGTTTCGCAGAAAACACCAAGGAACCTGTTTCTCACTCCAAGCACAAAGCGTGCGCAGCACGAGTCTTGGCACAGCAGAACACTTCCCTTGGCATGCCCTTTGCAGCCTCACTCCAAACGGGGCTCTCCGCTTCATCCATCCCCTAACTCCATACTAGCACCAACGGCCTGCTACAGCGTTTCGCAGAAAACACCAAGGAACCTGTTTCTCACTCCAACCACAAAGCGTGCGCAGCACGAGTCTTGGCACAGCAGAACACTTCCCTTGGCATGCCCTTTGCAGCCTCACTCCAAACGGGGCTCTCCGCTTCATCCATCCCCTAACTCCATACTAGCACCAATGGGCTGCTAAAGCGTTTCGCAGAAAACACCAAGGAACCTGTTTCTCACTCCAACCACAAAGCGTGCGCAGCACGAGTCTTGGCACAGCAGAACACTTCCCTTGGCATGCCCTTTGCAGCCTCACTCCAAACGGGGCTCTCCGCTTCATCCATCCCCTAACTCCATACTAGCACCAATGGGCTGCTAAAGCGTTTCGCAGAAAACACCAAGGAACCTGTTTGTCACTCCAAGCACAAAGCGTGCGCAGCACGAGTCTTGGCACAGCAGAACACTTCCCTTGGCATGCCCTTTGCAGCCTCACTCCAAATGGGGCTCTCCGCTTCATCCATCCCCTAACTCCATACTAGCACCAATGGGCTGCTAAAGCGTTTCGCAGAAAACACCAAGGAACCTGTTTCTCACTCCAACCACAAGGCGTGCGCAGCACGAGTCTTGGCACAGCAGAACCCTTCCCTTGGCATGCCGTTTGCAGCCTCACTCCAAACGGGGCTCTCCGCTTCATCCATCCCCTAACTCCATACTAGCACCAACGGGCTGCTAAAGCGTTTCGCAGAAAACACCAAGGAACCTGTTTCTCACTCCAACCACAAAGCGTGCGCAGCACGAGTCTTGGCACAGCAGAACACTTCCCTTGGCATGCCCTTTGCAGCCTCACTCCAAACGGGGCTCTCCGCTTCATCCATCCCCTAACTCCGTACTAGCACCAACGGGCTGCTAAAGCGTTTTGCAGAAAACACCAAGGAACCTGTTTCTCACTCCAAGCACAAAGCGTGCGCAGCACGAGTCTTGGCACAGCAGAACACTTCCCTTGGCATGCCCTTTGCAGCCTCACTCCAAACGGGGCTCTCCGCTTCATCCATCCCCTAACTCCGTACTAGCACCAACGGGCTGCTAAAGCGTTTCGCAGAAAACACCAAGGAACCTGTTTCTCACTCCAACCACAAAGCGTGCGCAGCACGAGTATTGGCACAGCAGAACACTTCCCTTGGCATGCCCTTTGTAGCCTCACTCCAAACGGGGCTCTCCGCTTCATCCATCCCCTAACTCCATACTAGCACCAACGGCCTGCTAAAGCGTTTTGCAGAAAACACCAAGGAACCTGTTTCTCACTCCAAGCACAAAGCGTGCGCAGCACGAGTCTTGGCACAGCAGAACACTTCCCTTGGCATGCCCTTTGCAGCCTCACTCCAAACGGGGCTCTCCGCTTCATCCATCCCCTAACTCCATACTAGCACCAACGGGCTGCTAAAGCGTTTCGCAGAAAACACCAAGGAACCTGTTTCTCACTCCAACCACAAAGCGTGCGCAGCACGAGTCTTGGCACAGCAGAACCCTTCCCTTGGCATGCCCTTTGCAGCCTCACTCCAAACGGGGCTCTCCGCTTCATCCATCCCCTAACTCCATACTAGCACCAACGGGCTGCTAAAGCGTTTCGCAGAAAACACCAAGGAACCTGTTTCTCACTCCAACCACAAAGCGTGCGCAGCACGAGTCTTGGCACAGCAGAACACTTCCCTTGGCATGCCCTTTGCAGCCTCACTCCAAACGGGGCTCTCCGCTTCATCCATCCCCTAACTCCGTACTAGCACCAACGGGCTGCTAAAGCGTTTCGCAGAAAACACCAAGGAACCTGTTTCTCACTCCAACCACAAAGCGTGCGCAGCACGAGTCTTGGCACAGCAGAACACTTCCCTTGGCATGCCCTTTGCAGCCTCACTCCAAACGGGGCTCTCCGCTTCATCCATCCCCTGACTCCATACTAGCACCAACGGGCTGCTAAAGCGTTTCGCAGAAAACACCAAGGAACGTGTTTCTCACTCCAAGCACAAAGCGTGCGCAGCACGAGTCTTGGCACAGCAAAACACTTCCTTTGGCATGCCCTTTGCAGCCTCACTCCAAACGGGGCTCTCCACTTCATCCATCCCTAACTCCATACTAGCACCAATGGGCTGCTAAAGCGTTTTGCAGAAAACACCAAGGAAACTGTTTCTCACTCCAAGCACAAAGCGTGCGCAGCACGAGTCTTGGCACAGCAGAACCCTTCCCTTGGCATGCCCTTTGCAGCCTCACTCCAAACGGGGCTCTCCGCTTCATCCATCCCCTAACTCCATACTAGCACCAACGGGCTGCTAAAGCGTTTCGCAGAAAACACCAAGGAACCTGTTTCTCACTCCAACCACAAAGCGTGCGCAGCACGAGTCTTGGCACAGCAGAACACTTCCCTTGGCATGCCCTTTGCAGCCTCACTCCAAACGGGGCTCTCCGCTTCATCCATCCCCTAACTCCGTACTAGCACCAACGGGCTGCTAAAGCGTTTCGCAGAAAACACCAAGGAACCTGTTTCTCACTCCAACCACAAAGCGTGCGCAGCACGAGTCTTGGCACAGCAGAACACTTCCTTTGGCATGCCCTTTGCAGCCTCACTCCAAACGGGGCTCTCCGCTTCATCCATCCCCTGACTCCATACTAGCACCAACGGGCTGCTAAAGCGTTTCGCAGAAAACACCAAGGAACGTGTTTCTCACTCCAAGCACAAAGCGTGCGCAGCACGAGTCTTGGCACAGCAAAACACTTCCTTTGGCATGCCCTTTGCAGCCTCACTCCAAACGGGGCTCTCCGCTTCATCCATCCCCTGACTCCGTACTAGCACCAACGAGCTGCTAAAGCGTTTCGCAGAAAACACCAAGGAACCTGTTTCTCACTCCAAGCACAAAGCGTGCGCAGCACGAGTCTTGGCACAGCAAAACACTTCCTTTGGCATGCCCTTTGCAGCCTCACTCCAAACGGGGCTCTCCGCTTCATCCATCCCCTGACTCCATACTAGCACCAACGGGCTGCTAAAGCGTTTCGCAGAAAACACCAAGGAACCTGTTTCTCACTCCAAGCACAAAGCGTGCGCAGCACGAGTCTTGGCACAGCAAAACACTTCCTTTGGCATGCCCTTTGCAGCCTCACTCCAAACGGGGCTCTCCGCTTCATCCATCCCCTGACTCCATACTAGCACCAACGGGCTGCTAAAGCGTTTTGCAGAAAACACCAAGGAACCTGTTTCTCACTCCAAGCACAAAGCGTGCGCAGCACGAGTCTTGGCACAGCAAAACACTTCCTTTGGCATGCCCTTTGCAGCCTCACTCCAAACGGGGCTCTCCGCTTCATCCATCCCCTGACTCCATACTAGCACCAACGGGCTGCTAAAGCGTTTCGCAGAAAACACCAAGGAACCTGTTTCTCACTCCAACCACAAAGCGTGCGCAGCACGAGTCTTGGCACAGCAGAACACTTCCCTTGGCATGCCCTTTGCAGCCTCACTCCAAACGGGGCTCTCCGCTTCATCCATCCCTAACTCCATACTAGCACCAATGGGCTGCTAAAGCGTTTTGCAGAAAACACCAAGGAACCTGTTTCTCACTCCAACCACAAAGCGTGCGCAGCACGAGTCTTGGCACAGCAGAACACTTCCCTTGGCATGCCCTTTGCAGCCTCACTCCAAACGGGGCTCTCCGCTTCATCCATCCCCTAACTCCGTACTAGCACCAACGGGCTGCTAAAGCGTTTCGCAGAAAACACCAAGGAACCTGTTTCTCACTCCAACCACAAAGCGTGCGCAGCACGAGTCTTGGCACAGCAGAACACTTCCCTTGGCATGCCCTTTGCAGCCTCACTCCAAACGGGGCTCTCCGCTTCATCCATCCCCTGACTCCATACTAGCACCAACGGGCTGCTAAAGCGTTTCGCAGAAAACACCAAGGAACGTGTTTCTCACTCCAAGCACAAAGCGTGCGCAGCACGAGTCTTGGCACAGCAAAACACTTCCTTTGGCATGCCCTTTGCAGCCTCACTCCAAACGGGGCTCTCCGCTTCATCCATCCCCTGACTCCATACTAGCACCAACGGGCTGCTAAAGCGTTTCGCAGAAAACACCAAGGAACCTGTTTCTCACTCCAACCACAAAGCGTGCGCAGCACGAGTCTTGGCACAGCAAAACACTTCCTTTGGCATGCCCTTTGCAGCCTCACTCCAAACGGGGCTCTCCGCTTCATCCATCCCCTGACTCCATACTAGCACCAACGGGCTGCTAAAGCGTTTCGCAGAAAACACCAAGGAACCTGTTTCTCACTCCAAGCACAAAGCGTGCGCAGCACGAGTCTTGGCACAGCAAAACACTTCCTTTGGCATGCCCTTTGCAGCCTCACTCCAAACGGGGCTCTCCGCTTCATCCATCCCCTGACTCCATACTAGCACCAACGGGCTGCTAAAGCGTTTCGCAGAAAACACCAAGGAACCTGTTTCTCACTCCAAGCACAAAGCGTGCGCAGCACGAGTCTTGGCACAGCAAAACACTTCCTTTGGCATGCCCTTTGCAGCCTCACTCCAAACGGGGCTCTCCGCTTCATCCATCCCCTAACTCCATACTAGCACCAACGGGCTGCTAAAGCGTTTCGCAGAAAACACCAAGGAAGCTGTTTCTCACTCCAAGCACAAAGCGTGCGCAGCACGAGTCTTGGCACAGCAGAACACTTCCTTTGGCATGCCCTTTGCAGCCTCACTCCAAACGGGGCTCTCCGCTTCATCCATCCCCTGACTCCATACTAGCACCAACGGGCTGCTAAAGCGTTTCGCAGAAAACACCAAGGAACGTGTTTCTCACTCCAAGCACAAAGCGTGCGCAGCACGAGTCTTGGCACAGCAAAACACTTCCTTTGGCATGCCCTTTGCAGCCTCACTCCAAACGGGGCTCTCCGCTTCATCCATCCCCTGACTCCGTACTAGCACCAACGAGCTGCTAAAGCGTTTCGCAGAAAACACCAAGGAACCTGTTTCTCACTCCAAGCACAAAGCGTGCGCAGCACGAGTCTTGGCACAGCAAAACACTTCCTTTGGCATGCCCTTTGCAGCCTCACTCCAAACGGGGCTCTCCGCTTCATCCATCCCCTGACTCCATACTAGCACCAACGGGCTGCTAAAGCGTTTCGCAGAAAACACCAAGGAACCTGTTTCTCACTCCAAGCACAAAGCGTGCGCAGCACGAGTCTTGGCACAGCAAAACACTTCCTTTGGCATGCCCTTTGCAGCCTCACTCCAAACGGGGCTCTCCGCTTCATCCATCCCCTGACTCCATACTAGCACCAACGGGCTGCTAAAGTGTTTTGCAGAAAACACCAAGGAACCTGTTTCTCACTCCAAGCACAAAGCGTGCGCAGCACGAGTCTTGGCACAGCAAAACACTTCCTTTGGCATGCCCTTTGCAGCCTCACTCCAAACGGGGCTCTCCGCTGTGGAGGCTTGTTCAAAGACAATAGTACCTTGTTAGCAGATAGTTAACCACAAGGGTGTCAGTCTTTGCAGCAGATGGGGGACAGAGCCGAGAAAGACGAGGACTGAGGAACACCTCCCCCTGCCTCGTGTGCGACGTGTCTTGCCAGAAGAAAAGAAAAAAAGCCAGACAACCGCGCAGGTGGCCAGATGCTGATTGGTTGTGCGCTTTGCAACACTTGTGTTAAGAAAGTATAAAAAGAAGTCGGTTTGGAAATAAAGTTGTCTCACTCTGCACCCCAGACTGAGTCCGTTTCTTCACAAGGTGCAACAAATGGCGCCCAACGTGGGGCACGAAGACTAGCTGTCTCTCCGGTTGCACCGCCCAGCTGAACTCCCGGGAATCACGCTGAAAGGAAGCGTAAGGATCAAGCTGAAAGGAAGCTTACTTTGTGTGCACACTAAAAGCCTCTTGAAAGGAAAGAGGTAAGCGGCTGGGAACTATGGGTTCATACCTAATGAAGGAACAAAAGGACGATTTAGAAGCTTCTCCTAAAAACTTGAAACCGCAAAGAAAAAAATTAGGTGAAGAAGAGCTGCAAAAGGTTCTTGCATGGGCTTCTAAAGACGATCCTTCGGTGAATAGTAAGAATGTTTTTAATCTGGAAAGATGGGACCAAATTGGGGTCCGACTGTGGGATAGTGCCACGCGCGGTGATAAGGCTGCTGCTAACCTGTTGCCACAATGGCGAGTTGTACTCGAAATATTGAAATCTCATAGTGGGTTGCAGTCGAACATAAATGACGGGATCGGGGCCCCTGCCATCCCCTCCGCGCCTCCTTTACCTCAATCGTGTCCTGATGAGAATCAGAAAAGAAAACGTGCTGCAAAAGCCTTTGCGGTACTGCCACCTGATGAACAGGACGATGATCCTTTTGGTCCGGGTCCTATTGACCCTGGAAAGGAGCCAGACCTATACCCCCCGGATCCTCACGATAAATGGGCCTCAGTAAAACGAGGAGCAAAACAGGCGGGGGATGTGGGCATGCTGAAAGCCTTTCCCGTTATCTGTGCACCAGACCAGAATCCGCGTTGGGAAGGTTTGTCGTATAATCTTATTAAGGACGTGCGACGTACGGTGACAGATCATGGCCTTGGCGCACCATATACCACCCACCTTATACAATCTCTTTGTGATTCTTCGGTTTTTACTCCCCATGATTTTAAAACTTTGTTTCGCCTCATTATGACTGATATGCAATACACGATGTGGGAATCGAAAATGAGAGAGCTTGCTCGAGCTCAGGGGGAGGAAAACCAGCGGCTGTCGAAAAAAGGTCCTTTACGGGCTGTTACTGTGGACGTGCTAATGGGGGAGGGCGATCACAGTGCTACAACAGCACAAGCAGAAATCCCCCCTGAGGGCTTGCAACAAGTTAAGGCACTTGCTCTCCGCGCCCTTAAGGCCGTTCCGGAGAGTGGTAAACAAAGACAACCTTTTGTTAGCATAAGACAAGATGCGAATGAGCCATATATGAAGTTTTTGGATCGGCTTAATGAGGCTCTGGAGAAACAAATTGATAATGAACAAGCACGAAGCTACATTTTTAAGCAACTAGCAGTTGAGAATGCTAACCCTGATTGCCAGAGAGTTTTGCGGCCACTAAAGGATCCTACTATTGATGACATGCTAAAAGCATGTATTAATGTCGGTACCAAACAGTATGAATATTCACTGATGGCCGAAACATTTGCAACAATGTCTATGAAAAGGCCATGTTTTGCTTGTGGCCAATTTGGGCATATTCGTAAATACTGTCCGAAAACACAAGCAAACAAAGGAGCGCCTGGACTATGTCCGCGCTGCCACAAAGGACAACACTATGCTAATCAGTGTCGATCAAAATTTGATAAGGAAGGTCGACCGCTAGCCCCTTCGGGAAACTTCAAGCGGAGCGCGGCGGGGGGTCGCGCCATGACAGCAAATCACCCCTCAGAGCGGCCTCACCGGGAAGCAGCCGCCGCTTGTGCGCCAGCACAGGCGGCAGCGCCGGGGTGGACCTGGCCACCACAATAGAAGTGCTAATTACTGATACATCAGTTGTGCTAATTCCAACTGGTGTCCACGGCCCCCTGGGGCGAGGAATGGCAGCACTATTGATTGGGCGATTTTCAACAACGAGACAAGGGCTGTTTGTGTTACCTGCAGTTATCAACGCAGATTTCATAGGAGAAATTAAGATAATGGTATGGACTCCGATACCACCCTGTACTGTGCCAATGGGAAGATATGGACGATATATTGATTGCTGCAGAGCAAAAGGAAACAGCAGAAGAGGCTCTGCATCAGATTACGCGAGCAGCATCAGCTGCAGGATTAAAAATTGCAGAAGATAAAGTACAGGAAAGTCCGCCTTGGCGATATTTAGGATGGAGAATTTCTGATCATCAAATTCGACCACAATCATTGACCCTAAAGACAGACATAACGACTTTGAATGATCTTCAAAAACTTTTGGGAACTATTAATTGGATCCGTCCCTCCTTAGGAATTTCCACAGAAGAATTACATCCTCTATTTAAGCTCTTAGAAGGAGACACGAGTTTGACATCCTCAAGAAAGCTCACTCCTCCCGCGCGAGCTGCGCTTGGTAAAGTTGTGGACAAATTAACCACTCAGACTGTTCACAGACGAAAGCAGAATTATCCTGTCAGTCTTTTTGTTTTTTATTCTAGCTTCCAACCTTATGGCTTATTAGCACAATGGATACCACAGGACGCATGTCCATTAATAATCTTAGAGTGGGTGTTTCTGCCTCATAATTTTGGCAAAACTGTCACCACCGCTATTGATATGATTGCAATGGTTATTCAAAAAGGAAGAGAGCGTTTGATGTTTCTAGATGGCACAGAGCCTAATATTATTTATTTACCACTTGATACAAAACAATTAACCTTTTTGACTCACCAGTCTTTTGTTTTTCAGTGTGCCTTGGCAGATTATCCAGGACAGATAAGTATTCACTTTCCAGGACATAAAATCATACAGTCTTTCAACTCTCTTTCTCTATTACCTCTTTGCCATTTGAGCCTTACGCCAATACCTGATGCTCTTACAGTATTTACTGACGGCTCGGGTAGGACAGGTCGTGCAGTTGTAGTCTGGAGAAATGATGAAGGGCATTGGGAGAGCGACATACATGTTGTCACAGGTTCACCGCAAATAGTGGAATTATCTGCAGTCGTCCGCGTCTTTACGCGATGGCCCTCTGCAGTTAACATTATAACAGACTCTGCCTATGTTGCAGGATTAGTCTCTAGGTTAGAACATTCGTTTTTAAAAGAGGTTTCAAACGAGACCCTCTTTGCGCTTCTTTGGAAGCTTAGATGGCTATTAAACAGAAGGATTTATCCGTACTTTATCCAACATGTACGCTCGCACACCTCACTGCCTGGACCTATTAGCGAAGGTAATGCTCAAGCAGACAGCCTTGCAGGAGCTGTAGTTCTGCCAGATCGCTTTGCACAAGCACGTTTGTCGCATGACTTTTATCACCAAAATGCAAAAGCGTTACGGAGGTCGTTCCAGTTGACTCAGGAACAAGCTAGACAAATCATACAGTCATGCCCAGACTGCCAGCGCATTTTACCAGTACCATCCATCGGTGTAAACCCTCGCGGTCTTTCTGTGCTTGAAATTTGGCAATCAGATGTAACGCATATCCCTGAATTTGGCAGATTTAAATATGTACATGTTTCTGTTGATACCTTCTCATCCTGTATCTATGCTTCTGTACATACAGGTGAGAAGGCCAAGGACGTATGTCGACACTTTATTATGGCCTTTGCAATATTGGGAGTGCCAAAAACTATAAAAACTGACAATGGTCCAGCCTATATAGCGCAAAAAACACAAATATTCTTTCAACAATGGGGAATCCAACACATCACAGGTATCCCCCATTCACCCACAGGCCAAGCTATTATCGAGCGCACACATGGCACCCTTAAAAATATGTTACAAAAACAAAAAAGGGGGAGTGTAGGCTTATCCCCACAGGAACGCATAGCGAAAGCTTGCTATGTGTTGAATTTTTTAAATCGTTGGACAGAAGAGGGCCCCCCTATATACCAACATTTTGATTCACAGAGACAACACAAAGTTCAGGATAAAGCCCAGGTTATCATCAAAAACCCACAGACAAATCAGTGGGAAGGGCCTTTTTCTTTAATAACCTGGGGTAGAGGATATGCTTGTGTTTCTACAGGCTCAGGGCCAAGATGGGTACCTGCTCGATGGATTAAGCCTTTTTTAACACAGTCATCACCATCATCCACACCACCGTGACATCATCCACACAGCAGTGGATGCTGTCCCAAGCTAAAACCTACATATGGGTAATTCTGGCCAATCAAATTTGACAGGACATGTTATACTATCTAGTCCAGTAAATCCGTTTGTAACCTGTCTAGTAGGACAGCCTGTTGATGTTTGGCATATTTCGTTTATTGTTAGTGTGCCTGCTTTGTTTCTTGTTATGTGTTTAAGGATAGATCATTTAATTAAGTCATGGCTGTTCAAACAAAAACAAATAAAGAAGGGTGAGATGTGGAGGCTTGTTCAAAGACAATAGTACCTTGTTAGCAGATAGTTAACCACAAGGGTGTCAGTCTTTGCAGCAGATGGGGGACAGAGCCGAGAAAGACGAGGACTGAGGAACACCTCCCCCTGCCTCGTGTGCGACGTGTCTTGCCAGAAGAAAAGAAAAAAAGCCAGACAACCGCGCAGGTGGCCAGATGCTGATTGGTTGTGCGCTTTGCAACACTTGTGTTAAGAAAGTATAAAAAGAAGTCGGTTTGGAAATAAAGTTGTCTCACTCTGCACCCCAGACTGAGTCCGTTTCTTCACAAGGTGCAACACTCCGCTTCATCCATCCCCTGACTCCATACTAGCACCAACGGGCTGCTAAAGCGTTTCGCAGAAAACACCAAGGAACCTGTTTCTCACTCCAACCACAAAGCGTGCGCAGCACGAGTCTTGGCACAGCAGAACACTTCCCTTGGCATGCCCTTTGCAGCCTCACTCCAAACGGGGCTCTCCGCTTCATCCATCCCCTAACTCCATACTAGCACCAACGGGCTGCTAAAGCGTTTCGCAGAAAACACCAAGGAAACTGTTTCTCACTCCAAGCACAAAGCGTGCGCAGCACGAGTCTTGGCACAGCAGAACCCTTCCCTTGGCATGCCCTTTGCAGCCTCACTCCAAACGGGGCTCTCCGCTTCATCCATCCCCTAACTCCATACTAGCACCAACGGGCTGCTAAAGCGTTTCGCAGAAAACACCAAGGAACCTGTTTCTCACTCCAACCACAAAGCGTGCGCAGCACGAGTCTTGGCACAGCAGAACACTTCCCTTGGCATGCCCTTTGCAGCCTCACTCCAAACGGGGCTCTCCGCTTCATCCATCCCCTAACTCCGTACTAGCACCAACGGGCTGCTAAAGCGTTTCGCAGAAAACACCAAGGAACCTGTTTCTCACTCCAACCACAAAGCGTGCGCAGCACGAGTCTTGGCACAGCAGAACACTTCCCTTGGCATGCCCTTTGCAGCCTCACTCCAAACGGGGCTCTCCGCTTCATCCATCCCCTAACTCCGTACTAGCACCAACGGGCTGCTAAAGCGTTTCGCAGAAAACACCAAGGAACCTGTTTCTCACTCCAACCACAAAGCGTGCGCAGCACGAGTCTTGGCACAGCAGAACACTTCCCTTGGCATGCCCTTTGCAGCCTCACTCCAAACGGGGCTCTCCGCTTCATCCATCCCCTGACTCCATACTAGCACCAACGGGCTGCTAAAGCGTTTCGCAGAAAACACCAAGGAACCTGTTTCTCACTCCAAGCACAAAGCGTGCGCAGCACGAGTCTTGGCACAGCAAAACACTTCCTTTGGCATGCCCTTTGCAGCCTCACTCCAAACGGGGCTCTCTGCTTCATCCATCCCCTGACTCCATACTAGCACCAACGGGCTGCTAAAGCGTTTCGCAGAAAACACCAAGGAACCTGTTTCTCACTCCAAGCACAAAGCGTGCGCAGCACGAGTCTTGGCACAGCAAAACACTTCCTTTGGCATGCCCTTTGCAGCCTCACTCCAAACGGGGCTCTCCGCTTCATCCATCCCTAACTCCATACTAGCACCAATGGGCTGCTAAAACGTTTTGCAGAAAACACCAAGGAAACTGTTTCTCACTCCAAGCACAAAGCGTGCGCAGCACGAGTCTTGGCACAGCAGAACCCTTCCCTTGGCATGCCCTTTGCAGCCTCACTCCAAACGGGGCTCTCCGCTTCATCCATCCCCTAACTCCATACTAGCACCAACGGGCTGCTAAAGCGTTTCGCAGAAAACACCAAGGAACCTATTTCTCACTCCAACCACAAAGCGTGCGCAGCACGAGTCTTGGCACAGCAGAACACTTCCCTTGGCATGCCCTTTGCAGCCTCACTCCAAACGGGGCTCTCCGCTTCATCCATCCCCTAACTCCGTACTAGCACCAACGGGCTGCTAAAGCGTTTCGCAGAAAACACCAAGGAACCTGTTTCTCACTCCAACCACAAAGCGTGCGCAGCACGAGTCTTGGCACAGCAGAACACTTCCCTTGGCATGCCCTTTGCAGCCTCACTCCAAACGGGGCTCTCCGCTTCATCCATCCCCTAACTCCGTACTAGCACCAACGGGCTGCTAAAGCGTTTCGCAGAAAACACCAAGGAACCTGTTTCTCACTCCAACCACAAAGCGTGCGCAGCACGAGTCTTGGCACAGCAGAACACTTCCCTTGGCATGCCCTTTGCAGCCTCACTCCAAACGGGGCTCTCCGCTTCATCCATCCCCTAACTTCGTACTAGCACCAACGGGCTGCTAAAGCGTTTCGCAGAAAACACCAAGGAACCTGTTTCTCACTCCAACCACAAAGCGTGCGCAGCACGAGTCTTGGCACAGCAGAACACTTCCCTTGGCATGCCCTTTGCAGCCTCACTCCAAACGGGGCTCTCCGCTTCATCCATCCCCTAACTCCGTACTAGCACCAACGGGCTGCTAAAGCGTTTCGCAGAAAACACCAAGGAACCTGTTTCTCACTCCAAGCACAAAGCGTGCGCAGCACGAGTCTTGGCACAGCAGAACACTTCCCTTGGCATGCCCTTTGCAGCCTCACTCCAAACGGGGCTCTCCGCTTCATCCATCCCCTGACTCCATACTAGCACCAACGGACTGCTAAAGCGTTTCGCAGAAAACACCAAGGAACCTGTTTCTCACTCCAACCACAAAGCGTGCGCAGCACGAGTCTTGGCACAGCAGAACACTTCCCTTGGCATGCCCTTTGCAGCCTCACTCCAAACGGGGCTCTCCGCTTCATCCATCCCCTAACTCCGTACTAGCACCAACGGGCTGCTAAAGCGTTTCGCAGAAAACACCAAGGAACCTGTTTCTCACTCCAAGCACAAAGCGTGCGCAGCACGAGTCTTGGCACAGCAAAACACTTCCTTTGGCATGCCCTTTGCAGCCTCACTCCAAACGGGGCTCTCCGCTTCATCCATCCCCTGACTCCATACTAGCACCAACGGGCTGCTAAAGCGTTTCGCAGAAAACACCAAGGAACCTGTTTCTCACTCCAAGCACAAAGCGTGCGCAGCACGAGTCTTGGCACAGCAAAACACTTCCTTTGGCATGCCCTTTGCAGCCTCACTCCAAACGGGGCTCTCCGCTTCATCCATCCCCTGACTCCATACTAGCACCAACGGGCTGCTAAAGCGTTTCGCAGAAAACACCAAGGAACCTGTTTCTCACTCCAACCACAAAGCGTGCGCAGCACGAGTCTTGGCACAGCAAAACACTTCCTTTGGCATGCCCTTTGCAGCCTCACTCCAAACGGGGCTCTCCGCTTCATCCATCCCCGGACTCCGTACTAGCACCAACGGGCTGCTAAAGCGTTTCGCAGAAAACACCAAGGAACGTGTTTCTCACTCCAAGCACAAAGCGTGCGCAGCACGAGTCTTGGCACAGCAAAACACTTCCTTTGGCATGCCCTTTGCAGCCTCACTCCAAACGGGGCTCTCCGCTTCATCCATCCCCTGACTCCGTACTAGCACCAACGGGCTGCTAAAGCGTTTCGCAGAAAACACCAAGGAACCTGTTTCTCACTCCAAGCACAAAGCGTGCGCAGCACGAGTCTTGGCACAGCAAAACACTTCCTTTGGCATGCCCTTTGCAGCCTCACTCCAAACGGGGCTCTCCGCTTCATCCATCCCCTGACTCCATACTAGCACCAACGGGCTGCTAAAGCGTTTCGCAGAAAACACCAAGGAACCTGTTTCTCACTCCAAGCACAAAGCGTGCGCAGCACGAGTCTTGGCACAGCAAAACACTTCCTTTGGCATGCCCTTTGCAGCCTCACTCCAAACGGGGCTCTCCGCTTCATCCATCCCCTGACTCCATACTAGCACCAACGGGCTGCTAAAGCGTTTCGCAGAAAACACCAAGGAACCTGTTTCTCACTCCAACCACAAAGCGTGCGCAGCACGAGTCTTGGCACAGCAAAACACTTCCTTTGGCATGCCCTTTGCAGCCTCACTCCAAACGGGGCTCTCCGCTTCATCCATCCCCTGACTCCATACTAGCACCAACGGGCTGCTAAAGCGTTTCGCAGAAAACACCAAGGAACCTGTTTCTCACTCCAAGCACAAAGCGTGCGCAGCACGAGTCTTGGCACAGCAAAACACTTCCTTTGGCATGCCCTTTGCAGCCTCACTCCAAACGGGGCTCTCCGCTTCATCCATCCCCTGACTCCATACTAGCACCAACGGGCTGCTAAAGCGTTTCGCAGAAAACACCAAGGAACCTGTTTCTCACTCCAACCACAAAGCGTGCGCAGCACGAGTCTTGGCACAGCAGAACACTTCCTTTGGCATGCCCTTTGCAGCCTCACTCCAAACGGGGCTCTCCGCTTCATCCATCCCCTGACTCCATACTAGCACCAACGGGCTGCTAAAGCGTTTCGCAGAAAACACCAAGGAACGTGTTTCTCACTCCAAGCACAAAGCGTGCGCAGCACGAGTCTTGGCACAGCAAAACACTTCCTTTGGCATGCCCTTTGCAGCCTCACTCCAAACGGGGCTCTCCGCTTCATCCATCCCCTGACTCCGTACTAGCACCAATGAGCTGCTAAAGCGTTTCGCAGAAAACACCAAGGAACCTGTTTCTCACTCCAAGCACAAAGCGTGCGCAGCACGAGTCTTGGCACAGCAAAACACTTCCTTTGGCATGCCCTTTGCAGCCTCACTCCAAACGGGGCTCTCCGCTTCATCCATCCCCTGACTCCGTACTAGCACCAACGGGCTGCTAAAGCGTTTCGCAGAAAACACCAAGGAACCTGTTTCTCACTCCAAGCACAAAGCGTGCGCAGCACGAGTCTTGGCACAGCAAAACACTTCCTTTGGCATGCCCTTTGCAGCCTCACTCCAAACGGGGCTCTCCGCTTCATCCATCCCCTGACTCCATACTAGCACCAACGGGCTGCTAAAGCGTTTCGCAGAAAACACCAAGGAACCTGTTTCTCACTCCAAGCACAAAGCGTGCGCAGCACGAGTCTTGGCACAGCAAAACACTTCCTTTGGCATGCCCTTTGCAGCCTCACTCCAAACGGGGCTCTCCGCTTCATCCATCCCCTGACTCCATACTAGCACCAACGGGCTGCTAAAGCGTTTCGCAGAAAACACCAAGGAACCTGTTTCTCACTCCAACCACAAAGCGTGCGCAGCACGAGTCTTGGCACAGCAGAACACTTCCCTTGGCATGCCCTTTGCAGTCTCACTCCAAACGGGGCTCTCCGCTTCATCCATCCCCTGACTCCATACTAGCACCAACGGGCTGCTAAAGCGTTTCGCAGAAAACACCAAGGAACGTGTTTCTCACTCCAAGCACAAAGCGTGCGCAGCACGAGTCTTGGCACAGCAAAACACTTCCTTTGGCATGCCCTTTGCAGCCTCACTCCAAACGGGGCTCTCCGCTTCATCCATCCCCTGACTCCGTACTAGCACCAACGAGCTGCTAAAGCGTTTCGCAGAAAACACCAAGGAACCTGTTTCTCACTCCAAGCACAAAGCGTGCGCAGCACGAGTCTTGGCACAGCAAAACACTTCCTTTGGCATGCCGTTTGCAGCCTCACTCCAAACGGGGCTCTCCGCTTCATCCATCCCCTGACTCCATACTAGCACCAACGGGCTGCTAAAGCGTTTCGCAGAAAACACCAAGGAACCTGTTTCTCACTCCAAGCACAAAGCGTGCGCAGCACGAGTCTTGGCACAGCAAAACACTTCCTTTGGCATGCCCTTTGCAGCCTCACTCCAAACGGGGCTCTCCGCTTCATCCATCCCCTGACTCCATACTAGCACCAACGGGCTGCTAAAGCGTTTTGCAGAAAACACCAAGGAACCTGTTTCTCACTCCAAGCACAAAGCGTGCGCAGCACGAGTCTTGGCACAGCAAAACACTTCCTTTGGCATGCCCTTTGCAGCCTCACTCCAAACGGGGCTCTCCGCTTCATCCATCCCCTGACTCCATACTAGCACCAACGGGCTGCTAAAGCGTTTCGCAGAAAACACCAAGGAACCTGTTTCTCACTCCAACCACAAAGCGTGCGCAGCACGAGTCTTGGCACAGCAGAACCCTTCCCTTGGCATGCCCTTTGCAGCCTCACTCCAAACGGGGCTCTCCGCTTCATCCATCCCTAACTCCATACTAGCACCAATGGGCTGCTAAAGCGTTTTGCAGAAAACACCAAGGAAACTGTTTCTCACTCCAAGCACAAAGCGTGCGCAGCACGAGTCTTGGCACAGCAAAACACTTCCCTTGGAATGCCCTTTGCAGCCTCACTCCAAACGGGGCTCTCCGCTTCATCCATCCCCTAACTCCATACTAGCACCAACGGGCTGCTAAAGAGTTTCGCAGAAAACACCAAGGAACCTGTTTCTCACTCCAAGCACAAAGCGTGCGCAGCACGAGTCTTGGCACAGCAGAACACTTCCCTTGGCATGCCCTTTGCAGCCTCACTCCAAACGGGGCTCTCCGCTTCATCCATCCCCTAACTCCGTATTAGCACCAACGGGCTGCTAAAGCGTTTCGCAGAAAACACCAAGGAACCTGTTTCTCACTCCAAGCACAAAGCGTGCGCAGCACGAGTCTTGGCACAGCAAAACACTTCCTTTGGCATGCCCTTTGCAGCCTCACTCCAAACGGGGCTCTCCGCTTCATCCATCCCCTGACTCCATACTAGCACCAACGGGCTGCTAAAGCGTTTCGCAGAAAACACCAAGGAACCTGTTTCTCACTCCAACCACAAAGCGTGCGCAGCACGAGTCTTGGCACAGCAAAACACTTCCTTTGGCATGCCCTTTGCAGCCTCACTCCAAACGGGGCTCTCCGCTTCATCCATCCCCTAACTCCATACTAGCACCAACGGGCTGCTAAAGAGTTTCGCAGAAAACACCAAGGAACCTGTTTCTCACTCCAAGCACAAAGCGTGCGCAGCACGAGTCTTGGCACAGCAGAACACTTCCCTTGGCATGCCCTTTGCAGCCTCACTCCAAACGGGGCTCTCCGCTTCATCCATCCCCTAACTCCGTATTAGCACCAACGGGCTGCTAAAGCGTTTCGCAGAAAACACCAAGGAACCTGTTTCTCACTCCAAGCACAAAGCGTGCGCAGCACGAGTCTTGGCACAGCAAAACACTTCCTTTGGCATGCCCTTTGCAGCCTCACTCCAAACGGGGCTCTCCGCTTCATCCATCCCCTGACTCCATACTAGCACCAACGGGCTGCTAAAGCGTTTCGCAGAAAACACCAAGGAACCTGTTTCTCACTCCAAGCACAAAGCGTGCGCAGCACGAGTCTTGGCACAGCAAAACACTTCCTTTGGCATGCCCTTTGCAGCCTCACTCCAAACGGGGCTCTCCGCTTCATCCATCCCCTGACTCCATACTAGCACCAACGGGCTGCTAAAGCGTTTTGCAGAAAACACCAAGGAACCTGTTTCTCACTCCAAGCACAAAGCGTGCGCAGCACGAGTCTTGGCACAGCAAAACACTTCCTTTGGCATGCCCTTTGCAGCCTCACTCCAAACGGGGCTCTCCGCTTCATCCATCCCCTGACTCCATACTAGCACCAACGGGCTGCTAAAGCGTTTCGCAGAAAACACCAAGGAACCTGTTTCTCACTCCAACCACAAAGCGTGCGCAGCACGAGTCTTGGCACAGCAAAACACTTCCTTTGGCATGCCCTTTGCAGCCTCACTCCAAACGGGGCTCTCCGCTTCATCTATCCCCTGACTCCATACTAGCACCAACGGGCTGCTAAAGCGTTTCGCAGAAAACACCAAGGAACCTGTTTCTCACTCCAAGCACAAAGCGTGCGCAGCACGAGTCTTGGCACAGCAAAACACTTCCCTTGGCATGCCCTTTGCAGCCTCACTCCAAACGGGGCTCTCCGCTTCATCCATCTCCTAACTCCATACTAGCACCAACGGCCTGCTAAAGCGTTTCGCAGAAAACACCAAGGAACCTGTTTCTCACTCCAACCACAAAGCGTGCGCAGCACGAGTCTTGGCTCAGCAGAACACTTCCCTTGGCATGCCCTTTGCAGCCTCACTCCAAACGGGGCTCTCCGCTTCATCCATCCCCTGACTCCATACTAGCACCAACGGGCTGCTAAAGCGTTTCGCAGAAAACACCAAGGAACCTGTTTCTCACTCCAAGCACAAAGCGTGCGCAGCACGAGTCTTGGCACAGCAAAACACTTCCTTTGGCATGCCCTTTGCAGCCTCACTCCAAACGGGGCTCTCCGCTTCATCCATCCCCTGACTCCATACTAGCACCAACGGGCTGCTAAAGCGTTTCGCAGAAAACACCAAGGAACCTGTTTCTCACTCCAACCACAAAGCGTGCGCAGCACGAGTCTTGGCACAGCAGAACACTTCCCTTGGCATGCCCTTTGCAGCCTCACTCCAAACGGGGCTCTCCGCTTCATCCATCCCCTAACTCCGTACTAGCACCAATGGACTGCTAAAGCGTTTTGCAGAAAACACCAAGGAACCTGTTTCTCACTCCAACCACAAAGCGTGCGCAGCACGAGTCTTGGCACAGCAGAACACTTCCCTTGGCATGCCCTTTGCAGCCTCACTCCAAACGGGGCTCTCCGCTTCATCCATCCCCTAACTCCGTACTAGCACCAACGGGCTGCTAAAGCGTTTCGCAGAAAACACCAAGGAACCTGTTTCTCACTCCAACCACAAAGCGTGCGCAGCACGAGTATTGGCACAGCAGAACACTTCCCTTGGCATGCCCTTTGTAGCCTCACTCCAAACGGGGCTCTCCGCTTCATCCATCCCCTAACTCCATACTAGCACCAACGGCCTGCTAAAGCATTTTGCAGAAAACACCAAGGAACCTGTTTCTCACTCCAAGCACAAAGCGTGCGCAGCACGAGTCTTGGCACAGCAGAACACTTCCCTTGGCATGCCCTTTGCAGCCACACTCCAAACGGGGCTCTCCGCTTCATCCATCCCCTAACTCCATACTAGCACCAATGGGCTGCTAAAGCGTTTCGCAGAAAACACCAAGGAACCTGTTTCTCACTCCAACCACAAAGCGTGCGCAGCACGAGTCTTGGCACAGCAGAACACTTCCCTTGGCATGCCCTTTGCAGCCTCACTCCAAACGGGGCTCTCCGCTTCATCCATCCCCTAACTCCATACTAGCACCAATGGGCTGCTAAAGCGTTTCGCAGAAAACACCAAGGAACCTGTTTCTCACTCCAAGCACAAAGCGTGCGCAGCACGAGTCTTGGCACAGCAGAACACTTCCCTTGGCATGCCCTTTGCAGCCTCACTCCAAATGGGGCTCTCCGCTTCATCCATCCCCTAACTCCATACTAGCACCAATGGGCTGCTAAAGCGTTTCGCAGAAAACACCAAGGAACCTGTTTCTCACTCCAACCACAAAGCGTGCGCAGCACGAGTCTTGGCACAGCAGAACACTTCCCTTGGCATGCCCTTTGCAGCCTCACTCCAAACGGGGCTCTCCGCTTCATCCATCCCCTAACTCCGTACTAGCACCAACGGGCTGCTAAAGCGTTTCGCAGAAAACACCAAGGAACCTGTTTCTCACTCCAAGCACAAAGCGTGCGCAGCACGAGTCTTGGCACAGCAGAACACTTCCCTTGGCATGCCCTTTGCAGCCTCACTCCAAACGGGGCTCTCCGCTTCATCCATCCCCTAACTCCGTACTAGCACCAACGGGCTGCTAAAGCGTTTCGCAGAAAACACCAAGGAACCTGTTTCTCACTCCAACCACAAAGCGTGCGCAGCACGAGTCTTGGCACAGCAGAACACTTCCCTTGGCATGCCCTTTGTAGCCTCACTCCAAACGGGGCTCTCCGCTTCATCCATCCCCTAACTCCATACTAGCACCAACGGCCTGCTAAAGCGTTTTGCAGAAAACACCAAGGAACCTGTTTCTCACTCCAAGCACAAAGCGTGCGCAGCACGAGTCTTGGCACAGCAGAACACTTCCCTTGGCATGCCCTTTGCAGCCTCACTCCAAACGGGGCTCTCCGCTTCATCCATCCCCTGACTCCATACTAGCACCAACGGGCTGCTAAAGCGTTTCGCAGAAAACACCAAGGAACCTGTTTCTCACTCCAAGCACAAAGCGTGCGCAGCACGAGTCTTGGCACAGCAAAACACTTCCTTTGGCATGCCCTTTGCAGCCTCACTCCAAACGGGGCTCTCCGCTTCATCCATCCCCTGACTCCATACTAGCACCAACGGCCTGCTAAAGCGTTTCGCAGAAAACACCAAGGAACCTGTTTCTCACTCCAACCACAAAGCGTGCGCAGCACGAGTCTTGGCACAGCAGAACACTTCCCTTGGCATGCCCTTTGCAGCCTCACTCCAAACGGGGCTCTCCGCTTCATCCATCCCCTAACTCCGTACTAGCACCAATGGACTGCTAAAGCGTTTTGCAGAAAACACCAAGGAACCTGTTTCTCACTCCAACCACAAAGCGTGCGCAGCACGAGTCTTGGCACAGCAGAACACTTCCCTTGGCATGCCCTTTGCAGCCTCACTCCAAACGGGGCTCTCCGCTTCATCCATCCCCTAACTCCGTACTAGCACCAACGGGCTGCTAAAGCGTTTCGCAGAAAACACCAAGGAACCTGTTTCTCACTCCAACCACAAAGCGTGCGCAGCACGAGTATTGGCACAGCAGAACACTTCCCTTGGCATGCCCTTTGTAGCCTCACTCCAAACGGGGCTCTCCGCTTCATCCATCCCCTAACTCCATACTAGCACCAACGGCCTGCTAAAGCATTTTGCAGAAAACACCAAGGAACCTGTTTCTCACTCCAAGCACAAAGCGTGCGCAGCACGAGTCTTGGCACAGCAGAACACTTCCCTTGGCATGCCCTTTGCAGCCACACTCCAAACGGGGCTCTCCGCTTCATCCATCCCCTAACTCCATACTAGCACCAATGGGCTGCTAAAGCGTTTCGCAGAAAACACCAAGGAACCTGTTTCTCACTCCAACCACAAAGCGTGCGCAGCACGAGTCTTGGCACAGCAGAACACTTCCCTTGGCATGCCCTTTGCAGCCTCACTCCAAACGGGGCTCTCCGCTTCATCCATCCCCTAACTCCATACTAGCACCAATGGGCTGCTAAAGCGTTTCGCAGAAAACACCAAGGAACCTGTTTCTCACTCCAAGCACAAAGCGTGCGCAGCACGAGTCTTGGCACAGCAGAACACTTCCCTTGGCATGCCCTTTGCAGCCTCACTCCAAATGGGGCTCTCCGCTTCATCCATCCCCTAACTCCATACTAGCACCAATGGGCTGCTAAAGCGTTTCGCAGAAAACACCAAGGAACCTGTTTCTCACTCCAACCACAAGGCGTGCGCAGCACGAGTCTTGGCACAGCAGAACCCTTCCCTTGGCATGCCGTTTGCAGCCTCACTCCAAACGGGGCTCTCCGCTTCATCCATCCCCTAACTCCATACTAGCACCAACGGGCTGCTAAAGCGTTTCGCAGAAAACACCAAGGAACCTGTTTCTCACTCCAACCACAAAGCGTGCGCAGCACGAGTCTTGGCACAGCAGAACACTTCCCTTGGCATGCCCTTTGCAGCCTCACTCCAAACGGGGCTCTCCGCTTCATCCATCCCCTAACTCCGTACTAGCACCAACGGGCTGCTAAAGCGTTTCGCAGAAAACACCAAGGAACCTGTTTCTCACTCCAAGCACAAAGCGTGCGCAGCACGAGTCTTGGCACAGCAGAACACTTCCCTTGGCATGCCCTTTGCAGCCTCACTCCAAACGGGGCTCTCCGCTTCATCCATCCCCTAACTCCGTACTAGCACCAACGGGCTGCTAAAGCGTTTCGCAGAAAACACCAAGGAACCTGTTTCTCACTCCAACCACAAAGCGTGCGCAGCACGAGTCTTGGCACAGCAGAACACTTCCCTTGGCATGCCCTTTGTAGCCTCACTCCAAACGGGGCTCTCCGCTTCATCCATCCCCTAACTCCATACTAGCACCAACGGCCTGCTAAAGCGTTTTGCAGAAAACACCAAGGAACCTGTTTCTCACTCCAAGCACAAAGCGTGCGCAGCACGAGTCTTGGCACAGCAGAACACTTCCCTTGGCATGCCCTTTGCAGCCTCACTCCAAACGGGGCTCTCTGCTTCATCCATCCCCTAACTCCATACTAGCACCAACGGGCTGCTAAAGCGTTTCGCAGAAAACACCAAGGAACCTGTTTCTCACTCCAAGCACAAAGCGTGCGCAGCACGAGTCTTGGCACAGCAGAACACTTCCCTTGGCATGCCCTTTGCAGCCTCACTCCAAACGGGGCTCTCCGCTTCATCCATCCCCTAACTCCATACTAGCACCAACGGGCTGCTAAAGCGTTTCGCAGAAAACACCAAGGAACCTGTTTCTCACTCCAACCACAAAGCGTGCGCAGCACGAGTCTTGGCACAGCAGAACACTTCCCTTGGCATGCCCTTTGCAGCCTCACTCCAAACGGGGCTCTCCGCTTCATCCATCCCCTAACTCCATACTAGCACCAACGGGCTGCTAAAGCGTTTCGCAGAAAACACCAAGGAACCTGTTTCTCACTCCAACCACAAAGCGTGCGCAGCACGAGTCTTGGCACAGCAGAACACTTCCCTTGGCATGCCCTTTGCAGCCTCACTCCAAACGGGGCTCTCCGCTTCATCCATCCCCTAACTCCATACTAGCACCAACGGGCTGCTAAAGCGTTTCGCAGAAAACACCAAGGAACCTGTTTCTCACTCCAACCACAAAGCGTGCGCAGCACGAGTCTTGGCACAGCAGAACACTTCCCTTGGCATGCCCTTTGCAGCCTCACTCCAAATGGGGCTCTCCGCTTCATCCATCCCCTAACTCCATACTAGCACCAATGGGCTGCTAAAGCGTTTCGCAGAAAACACCAAGGAACCTGTTTCTCACTCCAAGCACAAAGCGTGCGCAGCACGAGTCTTGGCACAGCAGAACCCTTCCCTTGGCATGCCCTTTGCAGCCTCACTCCAAACGGGGCTCTCCGCTTCATCCATCCCCTAACTCCGTACTAGCACCAACGGGCTGCTAAAGCGTTTCGCAGAAAACACCAAGGAACCTGTTTCTCACTCCAACCACAAAGCGTGCGCAGCACGAGTCTTGGCACAGCAGAACACTTCTCTTGCCATGCCCTTTGCAGCCTCACTCCAAACGGGGCTCTCCGCTTCATCCATCCCCTAACTCCGTACTAGCACCAACGGGCTGCTAAAGCGTTTCGCAGAAAACACCAAGGAACCTGTTTCTCACTCCAAGCACAAAGCGTGCGCAGCACGAGTCTTGGCACAGCAGAACACTTCCCTTGGCATGCCCTTTGCAGCCTCACTCCAAACGGGGCTCTCTGCTTCATCCATCCCCTAACTCCGTACTAGCACCAACGGGCTGCTAAAGCGTTTCGCAGAAAACACCAAGGAACCTGTTTCTCACTCCAAGCACAAAGCGTGCGCAGCACGAGTCTTGGCACAGCAGAACACTTCCCTTGGCATGCCCTTTGCAGCCTCACTCCAAACGGGGCTCTCCGCTTCATCCATCCCCTGACTCCATACTAGCACCAACGGACTGCTAAAGCGTTTCGCAGAAAACACCAAGGAACCTGTTTCTCACTCCAAGCACAAAGCGTGCGCAGCACGAGTCTTGGCACAGCAGAACACTTCCCTTGGCATGCCCTTTGCAGCCTCACTCCAAACGGGGCTCTCCGCTTCATCCATCCCCTAACTCCGTACTAGCACCAACGGGCTGCTAAAGCGTTTCGCAGAAAACACCAAGGAACCTGTTTCTCACTCCAAGCACAAAGCGTGCGCAGCACGAGTCTTGGCACAGCAAAACACTTCCTTTGGCATGCCCTTTGCAGCCTCACTCCAAACGGGGCTCTCCGCTTCATCCATCCCCTGACTCCATACTAGCACCAACGGGCTGCTAAAGCGTTTCGCAGAAAACACCAAGGAACCTGTTTCTCACTCCAAGCACAAAGCGTGCGCAGCACGAGTCTTGGCACAGCAAAACACTTCCTTTGGCATGCCCTTTGCAGCCTCACTCCAAACGGGGCTCTCCGCTTCATCCATCCCCTAACTCCATACTAGCACCAACGGGCTGCTAAAGCGTTTCGCAGAAAACACCAAGGAACCTGTTTCTCACTCCAACCACAAAGCGTGCGCAGCACGAGTCTTGGCACAGCAGAACACTTCCCTTGGCATGCCCTTTGTAGCCTCACTCCAAACGGGGCTCTCCGCTTCATCCATCCCCTAACTCCATACTAGCACCAACGGCCTGCTAAAGCGTTTTGCAGAAAACACCAAGGAACCTGTTTCTCACTCCAAGCACAAAGCGTGCGCAGCACGAGTCTTGGCACAGCAGAACACTTCCCTTGGCATGCCCTTTGCAGCCTCACTCCAAACGGGGCTCTCCGCTTCATCCATCCCCTAACTCCATACTAGCACCAACGGGCTGACTAAAGCGTTTCGCAGAAAACACCAAGGAACCTGTTTCTCACTCCAACCACAAAGCGTGCGCAGCATGAATCTTGGCACAGCAGAACACTTCCCCTGGCATGCCCTTTGCAGCCTCACTCCAAACGGGGCTCTCCGCTTCATTCATCCCCTAACTCCATACTAGCACCACGGGCTGCTAAAGCGTTTCGCAGAAAACACCAAGGAACCTGTTTCTCACTCCAACCACAAAGCGTGCGCAGCACGAGTCTTGGCACAGCAGAACACTTCCCTTGGCATGCCCTTTGCAGCCTCACTCCAAACGGGGCTCTCCGCTTCATCCATCCCCTAACTCCATACTAGCACCAACGGGCTGCTAAAGCGTTTCGCAGAAAACACCAAGGAACCTGTTTCTCACTCCAAGCACAAAGCGTGCGCAGCACGAGTCTTGGCACAGCAGAACACTTCCCTTGGCATGCCCTTTGCAGCCTCACTCCAAACGGGGCTCTCCGCTTCATCCATCCCCTAACTCCATACTAGCACCAACGGGCTGCTAAAGCGTTTCGCAGAAAACACCAAGGAACCTGTTTCTCACTCCAACCACAAAGCGTGCGCAGCACGAGTCTTGGCACAGCAGAACACTTCCCTTGGCATGCCCTTTGCAGCCTCACTCCAAATGGGGCTCTCCGCTTCATCCATCCCCTAACTCCATACTAGCACCAATGGGCTGCTAAAGCGTTTCGCAGAAAACACCAAGGAACCTGTTTCTCACTCCAAGCACAAAGCGTGCGCAGCACGAGTCTTGGCACAGCAGAACCCTTCCCTTGGCATGCCCTTTGCAGCCTCACTCCAAACGGGGCTCTCCGCTTCATCCATCCCCTAACTCCATACTAGCACCAACGGGCTGCTAAAGCGTTTCGCAGAAAACACCAAGGAACCTGTTTCTCACTCCAACCACAAAGCGTGCGCAGCACGAGTCTTGGCACAGCAGAACACTTCCCTTGGCATGCCCTTTGCAGCCTCACTCCAAACGGGGCTCTCCGCTTCATCCATCCCCTAACTCCGTACTAGCACCAACGGGCTGCTAAAGCGTTTCGCAGAAAACACCAAGGAACCTGTTTCTCACTCCAACCACAAAGCGTGCGCAGCACGAGTCTTGGCACAGCAGAACACTTCCCTTGGCATGCCCTTTGCAGCCTCACTCCAAACGGGGCTCTCTGCTTCATCCATCCCCTAACTCCGTACTAGCACCAACGGGCTGCTAAAGCGTTTCGCAGAAAACACCAAGGAACCTGTTTCTCACTCCAAGCACAAAGCGTGCGCAGCACGAGTCTTGGCACAGCAGAACACTTCCCTTGGCATGCCCTTTGCAGCCTCACTCCAAACGGGGCTCTCCGCTTCATCCATCCCCTGACTCCATACTAGCACCAACGGACTGCTAAAGCGTTTCGCAGAAAACACCAAGGAACCTGTTTCTCACTCCAACCACAAAGCGTGCGCAGCACGAGTCTTGGCACAGCAGAACACTTCCCTTGGCATGCCCTTTGCAGCCTCACTCCAAACGGGGCTCTCCGCTTCATCCATCCCCTAACTCCGTACTAGCACCAACGGGCTGCTAAAGCGTTTCGCAGAAAACACCAAGGAACCTGTTTCTCACTCCAAGCACAAAGCGTGCGCAGCACGAGTCTTGGCACAGCAAAACACTTCCTTTGGCATGCCCTTTGCAGCCTCACTCCAAACGGGGCTCTCCGCTTCATCCATCCCCTGACTCCATACTAGCACCAACGGGCTGCTAAAGCGTTTCGCAGAAAACACCAAGGAACCTGTTTCTCACTCCAAGCACAAAGCGTGCGCAGCACGAGTCTTGGCACAGCAAAACACTTCCTTTGGCATGCCCTTTGCAGCCTCACTCCAAACGGGGCTCTCCGCTTCATCCATCCCCTGACTCCATACTAGCACCAACGGGCTGCTAAAGCGTTTCGCAGAAAACACCAAGGAACCTGTTTCTCACTCCAAGCACAAAGCGTGCGCAGCACGAGTCTTGGCACAGCAAAACACTTCCTTTGGCATGCCCTTTGCAGCCTCACTCCAAACGGGGCTCTCCGCTTCATCCATCCCCTGACTCCATACTAGCACCAACGGGCTGCTAAAGCATTTCGCAGAAAACACCAAGGAACCTGTTTCTCACTCCAAGCACAAAGCGTGCGCAGCACGAGTCTTGGCACAGCAAAACACTTCCTTTGGCATGCCCTTTGCAGCCTCACTCCAAACGGGGCTCTCCGCTTCATCCATCCCCGGACTCCGTACTAGCACCAACGGGCTGCTAAAGCGTTTCGCAGAAAACACCAAGGAACGTGTTTCTCACTCCAAGCACAAAGCGTGCGCAGCACGAGTCTTGGCACAGCAAAACACTTCCTTTGGCATGCCCTTTGCAGCCTCACTCCAAACGGGGCTCTCCGCTTCATCCATCCCCTGACTCCATACTAGCACCAACGGGCTGCTAAAGCGTTTCGCAGAAAACACCAAGGAACCTGTTTCTCACTCCAACCACAAAGCGTGCGCAGCACGAGTCTTGGCACAGCAAAACACTTCCTTTGGCATGCCCTTTGCAGCCTCACTCCAAACGGGGCTCTCCGCTTCATCCATCCCCTGACTCCATACTAGCACCAACGGGCTGCTAAAGCGTTTCGCAGAAAACACCAAGGAACCTGTTTCTCACTCCAAGCACAAAGCGTGCGCAGCACGAGTCTTGGCACAGCAAAACACTTCCTTTGGCATGCCCTTTGCAGCCTCACTCCAAACGGGGCTCTCCGCTTCATCCATCCCCTGACTCCATACTAGCACCAACGGGCTGCTAAAGCGTTTCGCAGAAAACACCAAGGAACCTGTTTCTCACTCCAAGCACAAAGCGTGCGCAGCACGAGTCTTGGCACAGCAAAACACTTCCTTTGGCATGCCCTTTGCAGCCTCACTCCAAACGGGGCTCTCCGCTTCATCCATCCCCTGACTCCATACTAGCACCAACGGGCTGCTAAAGCGTTTCGCAGAAAACACCAAGGAACCGTGTTTCTCACCCAAGCACAAAGCGTGCGCAGCACGAGTCTTGGCACAGCAAAACACTTCCTTTGGCATGCCCTTTGCAGCCTCACTCCAAACGGGGCTCTCCGCTTCATCCATCCCCTGACTCCGTAGTAGCACCAACGAGCTGCTAAAGCGTTTCGCAGAAAACACCAAGGAACCTGTTTCTCACTCCAACCACAAAGCGTGCGCAGCACGAGTCTTGGCACAGCAAAACACTTCCTTTGGCATGCCCTTTGCAGCCTCACTCCAAACGGGGCTCTCCGCTTCATCCATCCCCTGACTCCATACTAGCACCAACGGGCTGCTAAAGCGTTTCGCAGAAAACACCAAGGAACCTGTTTCTCACTCCAAGCACAAAGCGTGCGCAGCACGAGTCTTGGCACAGCAAAACACTTCCTTTGGCATGCCCTTTGCAGCCTCACTCCAAACGGGGCTCTCCGCTTCATCCATCCCCTGACTCCATACTAGCACCAACGGGCTGCTAAAGCGTTTCGCAGAAAACACCAAGGAACCTGTTTCTCACTCCAAGCACAAAGCGTGCGCAGCACGAGTCTTGGCACAGCAGAACACTTCCTTTGGCATGCCCTTTGCAGCCTCACTCCAAACGGGGCTCTCCGCTTCATCCATCCCCTGACTCCCTACTAGCACCAACGGGCTGCTAAAGCGTTTTGCAGAAAACACCAAGGAACCTGTTTCTCACTCCAAGCACAAAGCGTGCGCAGCACGAGTCTTGGCACAGCAAAACACTTCCTTTGGCATGCCCTTTGCAGCCTCACTCCAAACGGGGCTCTCCGCTTCATCCATCCCCTGACTCCATACTAGCACCAACGGGCTGCTAAAGCGTTTCGCAGAAAACACCAAGGAACCTGTTTCTCACTCCAACCACAAAGCGTGCGCAGCACGAGTCTTGGCACAGCAGAACACTTCCCTTGGCATGCCCTTTGCAGCCTCACTCCAAACGGGGCTCTCCGCTTCATCCATCCCTAACTCCATACTAGCACCAATGGGCTGCTAAAGCGTTTTGCAGAAAACACCAAGGAAACTGTTTCTCACTCCAAGCACAAAGCGTGCGCAGCACGAGTCTTGGCACAGCAAAACACTTCCCTTGGAATGCCCTTTGCAGCCTCACTCCAAACGGGGCTCTCCGCTTCATCCATCCCCTAACTCCATACTAGCACCAACGGGCTGCTAAAGAGTTTCGCAGAAAACACCAAGGAACCTGTTTCTCACTCCAAGCACAAAGCGTGCGCAGCACGAGTCTTGGCACAGCAGAACACTTCCCTTGGCATGCCCTTTGCAGCCTCACTCCAAACGGGGCTCTCCGCTTCATCCATCCCCTAACTCCGTATTAGCACGAACGGGCTGCTAAAGCGTTTCGCAGAAAACACCAAGGAACCTGTTTCTCACTCCAAGCACAAAGCGTGCGCAGCACGAGTCTTGGCACAGCAAAACACTTCCTTTGGCATGCCCTTTGCAGCCTCACTCCAAACGGGGCTCTCCGCTTCATCCATCCCCTGACTCCATACTAGCACCAACGGGCTGCTAAAGCGTTTCGCAGAAAACACCAAGGAACCTGTTTCTCACTCCAAGCACAAAGCGTGCGCAGCACGAGTCTTGGCACAGCAAAACACTTCCTTTGGCATGCCCTTTGCAGCCTCACTCCAAACGGGGCTCTCCGCTTCATCCATCCCCTGACTCCATACTAGCACCAACGGGCTGCTAAAGCGTTTCGCAGAAAACACCAAGGAACCTGTTTCTCACTCCAAGCACAAAGCGTGCGCAGCACGAGTCTTGGCACAGCAAAACACTTCCTTTGGCATGCCCTTTGCAGCCTCACTCCAAACGGGGCTCTCCGCTTCATCCATCCCCTGACTCCATACTAGCACCAACGGGCTGCTAAAGCGTTTCGCAGAAAACACCAAGGAACCTGTTTCTCACTCCAAGCACAAAGCGTGCGCAGCACGAGTCTTGGCACAGCAAAACACTTCCTTTGGCATGCCCTTTGCAGCCTCACTCCAAACGGGGCTCTCCGCTTCATCCATCCCCTAACTCCATACTAGCACCAACGGGCTGCTAAAGCGTTTCGCAGAAAACACCAAGGAACCTGTTTCTCACTCCAACCACAAAGCGTGCGCAGCACGAGTCTTGGCACAGCAGAACACTTCCCTTGGCATGCCCTTTGTAGCCTCACTCCAAACGGGGCTCTCCGCTTCATCCATCCCCTAACTCCATACTAGCACCAACGGCCTGCTAAAGCGTTTTGCAGAAAACACCAAGGAACCTGTTTCTCACTCCAAGCACAAAGCGTGCGCAGCACGAGTCTTGGCACAGCAGAACACTTCCCTTGGCATGCCCTTTGCAGCCTCACTCCAAACGGGGCTCTCCGCTTCATCCATCCCCTAACTCCATACTAGCACCAACGGGCTGCTAAAGCGTTTCGCAGAAAACACCAAGGAACCTGTTTCTCACTCCAACCACAAAGCGTGCGCAGCACGAGTCTTGGCACAGCAGAACACTTCCCTTGGCATGCCCTTTGCAGCCTCACTCCAAACGGGGCTCTCCGCTTCATCCATCCCCTAACTCCATACTAGCACCAACGGGCTGCTAAAGCGTTTCGCAGAAAACACCAAGGAACCTGTTTCTCACTCCAACCACAAAGCGTGCGCAGCACGAGTCTTGGCACAGCAGAACACTTCCCTTGGCATGCCCTTTGCAGCCTCACTCCAAACGGGGCTCTCCGCTTCATCCATCCCCTAACTCCATACTAGCACCAACGGGCTGCTAAAGCGTTTCGCAGAAAACACCAAGGAACCTGTTTCTCACTCCAAGCACAAAGCGTGCGCAGCACGAGTCTTGGCACAGCAGAACACTTCCCTTGGCATGCCCTTTGCAGCCTCACTCCAAACGGGGCTCTCCGCTTCATCCATCCCCTAACTCCATACTAGCACCAACGGGCTGCTAAAGCGTTTCGCAGAAAACACCAAGGAACCTGTTTCTCACTCCAACCACAAAGCGTGCGCAGCACGAGTCTTGGCACAGCAGAACACTTCCCTTGGCATGCCCTTTGCAGCCTCACTCCAAATGGGGCTCTCCGCTTCATCCATCCCCTAACTCCATACTAGCACCAATGGGCTGCTAAAGCGTTTCGCAGAAAACACCAAGGAACCTGTTTCTCACTCCAAGCACAAAGCGTGCGCAGCACGAGTCTTGGCACAGCAGAACCCTTCCCTTGGCATGCCCTTTGCAGCCTCACTCCAAACGGGGCTCTCCGCTTCATCCATCCCCTAACTCCATACTAGCACCAACGGGCTGCTAAAGCGTTTCGCAGAAAACACCAAGGAACCTGTTTCTCACTCCAACCACAAAGCGTGCGCAGCACGAGTCTTGGCACAGCAGAACACTTCCCTTGGCATGCCCTTTGCAGCCTCACTCCAAACGGGGCTCTCCGCTTCATCCATCCCCTAACTCCGTACTAGCACCAACGGGCTGCTAAAGCGTTTCGCAGAAAACACCAAGGAACCTGTTTCTCACTCCAACCACAAAGCGTGCGCAGCACGAGTCTTGGCACAGCAGAACACTTCCCTTGGCATGCCCTTTGCAGCCTCACTCCAAACGGGGCTCTCTGCTTCATCCATCCCCTAACTCCGTACTAGCACCAACGGGCTGCTAAAGCGTTTCGCAGAAAACACCAAGGAACCTGTTTCTCACTCCAAGCACAAAGCGTGCGCAGCACGAGTCTTGGCACAGCAGAACACTTCCCTTGGCATGCCCTTTGCAGCCTCACTCCAAACGGGGCTCTCCGCTTCATCCATCCCCTGACTCCATACTAGCACCAACGGACTGCTAAAGCGTTTCGCAGAAAACACCAAGGAACCTGTTTCTCACTCCAACCACAAAGCGTGCGCAGCACGAGTCTTGGCACAGCAGAACACTTCCCTTGGCATGCCCTTTGCAGCCTCACTCCAAACGGGGCTCTCCGCTTCATCCATCCCCTAACTCCGTACTAGCACCAACGGGCTGCTAAAGCGTTTCGCAGAAAACACCAAGGAACCTGTTTCTCACTCCAAGCACAAAGCGTGCGCAGCACGAGTCTTGGCACAGCAAAACACTTCCTTTGGCATGCCCTTTGCAGCCTCACTCCAAACGGGGCTCTCCGCTTCATCCATCCCCTGACTCCATACTAGCACCAACGGGCTGCTAAAGCGTTTCGCAGAAAACACCAAGGAACCTGTTTCTCACTCCAAGCACAAAGCGTGCGCAGCACGAGTCTTGGCACAGCAAAACACTTCCTTTGGCATGCCCTTTGCAGCCTCACTCCAAACGGGGCTCTCCGCTTCATCCATCCCCTGACTCCATACTAGCACCAACGGGCTGCTAAAGCGTTTCGCAGAAAACACCAAGGAACCTGTTTCTCACTCCAAGCACAAAGCGTGCGCAGCACGAGTCTTGGCACAGCAAAACACTTCCTTTGGCATGCCCTTTGCAGCCTCACTCCAAACGGGGCTCTCCGCTTCATCCATCCCCTGACTCCATACTAGCACCAACGGGCTGCTAAAGCATTTCGCAGAAAACACCAAGGAACCTGTTTCTCACTCCAAGCACAAAGCGTGCGCAGCACGAGTCTTGGCACAGCAAAACACTTCCTTTGGCATGCCCTTTGCAGCCTCACTCCAAACGGGGCTCTCCGCTTCATCCATCCCCGGACTCCGTACTAGCACCAACGGGCTGCTAAAGCGTTTCGCAGAAAACACCAAGGAACGTGTTTCTCACTCCAAGCACAAAGCGTGCGCAGCACGAGTCTTGGCACAGCAAAACACTTCCTTTGGCATGCCCTTTGCAGCCTCACTCCAAACGGGGCTCTCCGCTTCATCCATCCCCTGACTCCATACTAGCACCAACGGGCTGCTAAAGCGTTTCGCAGAAAACACCAAGGAACCTGTTTCTCACTCCAACCACAAAGCGTGCGCAGCACGAGTCTTGGCACAGCAAAACACTTCCTTTGGCATGCCCTTTGCAGCCTCACTCCAAACGGGGCTCTCCGCTTCATCCATCCCCTGACTCCATACTAGCACCAACGGGCTGCTAAAGCGTTTCGCAGAAAACACCAAGGAACCTGTTTCTCACTCCAAGCACAAAGCGTGCGCAGCACGAGTCTTGGCACAGCAAAACACTTCCTTTGGCATGCCCTTTGCAGCCTCACTCCAAACGGGGCTCTCCGCTTCATCCATCCCCTGACTCCATACTAGCACCAACGGGCTGCTAAAGCGTTTCGCAGAAAACACCAAGGAACCTGTTTCTCACTCCAAGCACAAAGCGTGCGCAGCACGAGTCTTGGCACAGCAAAACACTTCCTTTGGCATGCCCTTTGCAGCCTCACTCCAAACGGGGCTCTCCGCTTCATCCATCCCCTGACTCCATACTAGCACCAACGGGCTGCTAAAGCGTTTCGCAGAAAACACCAAGGAACCTGTTTCTCACTCCAACCACAAAGCGTGCGCAGCACGAGTCTTGGCACAGCAGAACACTTCCTTTGGCATGCCCTTTGCAGCCTCACTCCAAACGGGGCTCTCCGCTTCATCCATCCCCTGACTCCATACTAGCACCAACGGGCTGCTAAAGCGTTTCGCAGAAAACACCAAGGAACGTGTTTCTCACTCCAAGCACAAAGCGTGCGCAGCACGAGTCTTGGCACAGCAAAACACTTCCTTTGGCATGCCCTTTGCAGCCTCACTCCAAACGGGGCTCTCCGCTTCATCCATCCCCTGACTCCGTACTAGCACCAACGAGCTGCTAAAGCGTTTCGCAGAAAACACCAAGGAACCTGTTTCTCACTCCAACCACAAAGCGTGCGCAGCACGAGTCTTGGCACAGCAAAACACTTCCTTTGGCATGCCCTTTGCAGCCTCACTCCAAACGGGGCTCTCCGCTTCATCCATCCCCTGACTCCATACTAGCACCAACGGGCTGCTAAAGCGTTTCGCAGAAAACACCAAGGAACCTGTTTCTCACTCCAAGCACAAAGCGTGCGCAGCACGAGTCTTGGCACAGCAAAACACTTCCTTTGGCATGCCCTTTGCAGCCTCACTCCAAACGGGGCTCTCCGCTTCATCCATCCCCTGACTCCATACTAGCACCAACGGGCTGCTAAAGCGTTTCGCAGAAAACACCAAGGAACCTGTTTCTCACTCCAAGCACAAAGCGTGCGCAGCACGAGTCTTGGCACAGCAGAACACTTCCTTTGGCATGCCCTTTGCAGCCTCACTCCAAACGGGGCTCTCCGCTTCATCCATCCCCTGACTCCCTACTAGCACCAACGGGCTGCTAAAGCGTTTTGCAGAAAACACCAAGGAACCTGTTTCTCACTCCAAGCACAAAGCGTGCGCAGCACGAGTCTTGGCACAGCAAAACACTTCCTTTGGCATGCCCTTTGCAGCCTCACTCCAAACGGGGCTCTCCGCTTCATCCATCCCCTGACTCCATACTAGCACCAACGGGCTGCTAAAGCGTTTCGCAGAAAACACCAAGGAACCTGTTTCTCACTCCAACCACAAAGCGTGCGCAGCACGAGTCTTGGCACAGCAGAACACTTCCCTTGGCATGCCCTTTGCAGCCTCACTCCAAACGGGGCTCTCCGCTTCATCCATCCCTAACTCCATACTAGCACCAATGGGCTGCTAAAGCGTTTTGCAGAAAACACCAAGGAAACTGTTTCTCACTCCAAGCACAAAGCGTGCGCAGCACGAGTCTTGGCACAGCAAAACACTTCCCTTGGAATGCCCTTTGCAGCCTCACTCCAAACGGGGCTCTCCGCTTCATCCATCCCCTAACTCCATACTAGCACCAACGGGCTGCTAAAGAGTTTCGCAGAAAACACCAAGGAACCTGTTTCTCACTCCAAGCACAAAGCGTGCGCAGCACGAGTCTTGGCACAGCAGAACACTTCCCTTGGCATGCCCTTTGCAGCCTCACTCCAAACGGGGCTCTCCGCTTCATCCATCCCCTAACTCCGTATTAGCACGAACGGGCTGCTAAAGCGTTTCGCAGAAAACACCAAGGAACCTGTTTCTCACTCCAAGCACAAAGCGTGCGCAGCACGAGTCTTGGCACAGCAAAACACTTCCTTTGGCATGCCCTTTGCAGCCTCACTCCAAACGGGGCTCTCCGCTTCATCCATCCCCTGACTCCATACTAGCACCAACGGGCTGCTAAAGCGTTTCGCAGAAAACACCAAGGAACCTGTTTCTCACTCCAAGCACAAAGCGTGCGCAGCACGAGTCTTGGCACAGCAAAACACTTCCTTTGGCATGCCCTTTGCAGCCTCACTCCAAACGGGGCTCTCCGCTTCATCCATCCCCTGACTCCATACTAGCACCAACGGGCTGCTAAAGCGTTTCGCAGAAAACACCAAGGAACCTGTTTCTCACTCCAAGCACAAAGCGTGCGCAGCACGAGTCTTGGCACAGCAAAACACTTCCTTTGGCATGCCCTTTGCAGCCTCACTCCAAACGGGGCTCTCCGCTTCATCCATCCCCTGACTCCATACTAGCACCAACGGGCTGCTAAAGCGTTTCGCAGAAAACACCAAGGAACCTGTTTCTCACTCCAAGCACAAAGCGTGCGCAGCACGAATCTTGGCACAGCAAAACACTTCCTTTGGCATGCCCTTTGCAGCCTCACTCCAAACGGGGCTCTCCGCTTCATCCATCCCCTGACTCCATACTAGCACCAACGGGCTGCTAAAGCGTTTCGCAGAAAACACCAAGGAACCTGTTTCTCACTCCAAGCACAAAGCGTGCGCAGCACGAGTCTTGGCACAGCAAAACACTTCCTTTGGCATGCCCTTTGCAGCCTCACTCCAAACGGGGCTCTCCGCTTCATCCATCCCCTGACTCCATACTAGCACCAACGGGCTGCTAAAGCGTTTCGCAGAAAACACCAAGGAACCTGTTTCTCACTCCAAGCACAAAGCGTGCGCAGCACGAGTCTTGGCACAGCAGAACACTTCCTTTGGCATGCCCTTTGCAGCCTCACTCCAAACGGGGCTCTCCGCTTCATCCATCCCCTGACTCCATACTAGCACCAACGGGCTGCTAAAGCGTTTCGCAGAAAACACCAAGGAACGTGTTTCTCACTCCAAGCACAAAGCGTGCGCAGCACGAGTCTTGGCACAGCAAAACACTTCCTTTGGCATGCCCTTTGCAGCCTCACTCCAAACGGGGCTCTCCGCTTCATCCATCCCCTGACTCCGTACTAGCACCAACGAGCTGCTAAAGCGTTTCGCAGAAAACACCAAGGAACCTGTTTCTCACTCCAAGCACAAAGCGTGCGCAGCACGAGTCTTGGCACAGCAAAACACTTCCTTTGGCATGCCCTTTGCAGCCTCACTCCAAACGGGGCTCTCCGCTTCATCCATCCCCTGACTCCATACTAGCACCAACGGGCTGCTAAAGCGTTTCGCAGAAAACACCAAGGAACCTGTTTCTCACTCCAAGCACAAAGCGTGCGCAGCACGAGTCTTGGCACAGCAAAACACTTCCTTTGGCATGCCCTTTGCAGCCTCACTCCAAACGGGGCTCTCCGCTTCATCCATCCCCTGACTCCATACTAGCACCAACGGGCTGCTAAAGCGTTTCGCAGAAAACACCAAGGAACCTGTTTCTCACTCCAAGCACAAAGCGTGCGCAGCACGAGTCTTGGCACAGCAAAACACTTCCTTTGGCATGCCCTTTGCAGCCTCACTCCAAACGGGGCTCTCCGCTTCATCCATCCCCTGACTCCATACTAGCACCAACGGGCTGCTAAAGCGTTTCGCAGAAAACACCAAGGAACCTGTTTCTCACTCCAACCACAAAGCGTGCGCAGCACGAGTCTTGGCACAGCAGAACACTTCCTTTGGCATGCCCTTTGCAGCCTCACTCCAAACGGGGCTCTCCGCTTCATCCATCCCCTGACTCCATACTAGCACCAACGGGCTGCTAAAGCGTTTCGCAGAAAACACCAAGGAACGTGTTTCTCACTCCAAGCACAAAGCGTGCGCAGCACGAGTCTTGGCACAGCAAAACACTTCCTTTGGCATGCCCTTTGCAGCCTCACTCCAAACGGGGCTCTCCGCTTCATCCATCCCCTGACTCCGTACTAGCACCAACGAGCTGCTAAAGCGTTTCGCAGAAAACACCAAGGAACCTGTTTCTCACTCCAAGCACAAAGCGTGCGCAGCACGAGTCTTGGCACAGCAAAACACTTCCTTTGGCATGCCCTTTGCAGCCTCACTCCAAACGGGGCTCTCCGCTTCATCCATCCCCTGACTCCATACTAGCACCAACGGGCTGCTAAAGCGTTTCGCAGAAAACACCAAGGAACCTGTTTCTCACTCCAAGCACAAAGCGTGCGCAGCACGAGTCTTGGCACAGCAAAACACTTCCTTTGGCATGCCCTTTGCAGCCTCACTCCAAACGGGGCTCTCCGCTTCATCCATCCCCTGACTCCCTACTAGCACCAACGGGCTGCTAAAGCGTTTTGCAGAAAACACCAAGGAACCTGTTTCTCACTCCAAGCACAAAGCGTGCGCAGCACGAGTCTTGGCACAGCAAAACACTTCCTTTGGCATGCCCTTTGCAGCCTCACTCCAAACGGGGCTCTCCGCTTCATCCATCCCCTGACTCCATACTAGCACCAACGGGCTGCTAAAGCGTTTCGCAGAAAACACCAAGGAACCTGTTTCTCACTCCAACCACAAAGCGTGCGCAGCACGAGTCTTGGCACAGCAGAACACTTCCCTTGGCATGCCCTTTGCAGCCTCACTCCAAACGGGGCTCTCCGCTTCATCCATCCCTAACTCCATACTAGCACCAATGGGCTGCTAAAGCGTTTTGCAGAAAACACCAAGGAAACTGTTTCTCACTCCAAGCACAAAGCGTGCGCAGCACGAGTCTTGGCACAGCAAAACACTTCCCTTGGAATGCCCTTTGCAGCCTCACTCCAAACGGGGCTCTCCGCTTCATCCATCCCCTAACTCCATACTAGCACCAACGGGCTGCTAAAGAGTTTCGCAGAAAACACCAAGGAACCTGTTTCTCACTCCAAGCACAAAGCGTGCGCAGCACGAGTCTTGGCACAGCAGAACACTTCCCTTGGCATGCCCTTTGCAGCCTCACTCCAAATGGGGCTCTCCGCTTCATCCATCCCCTAACTCCGTATTAGCACCAACGGGCTGCTAAAGCGTTTCGCAGAAAACACCAAGGAACCTGTTTCTCACTCCAAGCACAAAGCGTGCGCAGCACGAGTCTTGGCACAGCAAAACACTTCCTTTGGCATGCCCTTTGCAGCCTCACTCCAAACGGGGCTCTCCGCTTCATCCATCCCCTGACTCCATACTAGCACCAACGGGCTGCTAAAGCGTTTCGCAGAAAACACCAAGGAACCTGTTTCTCACTCCAAGCACAAAGCGTGCGCAGCACGAGTCTTGGCACAGCAAAACACTTCCTTTGGCATGCCCTTTGCAGCCTCACTCCAAACGGGGCTCTCCGCTTCATCCATCCCCTGACTCCATACTAGCACCAACGGGCTGCTAAAGCGTTTTGCAGAAAACACCAAGGAACCTGTTTCTCACTCCAAGCACAAAGCGTGCGCAGCACGAGTCTTGGCACAGCAAAACACTTCCTTTGGCATGCCCTTTGCAGCCTCACTCCAAACGGGGCTCTCCGCTTCATCCATCCCCTGACTCCATACTAGCACCAACGGGCTGCTAAAGCGTTTCGCAGAAAACACCAAGGAACCTGTTTCTCACTCCAACCACAAAGCGTGCGCAGCACGAGTCTTGGCACAGCAAAACACTTCCTTTGGCATGCCCTTTGCAGCCTCACTCCAAACGGGGCTCTCCGCTTCATCTATCCCCTGACTCCATACTAGCACCAACGGGCTGCTAAAGCGTTTCGCAGAAAACACCAAGGAACCTGTTTCTCACTCCAAGCACAAAGCGTGCGCAGCACGAGTCTTGGCACAGCAAAACACTTCCTTTGGCATGCCCTTTGCAGCCTCACTCCAAACGGGGCTCTCCGCTTCATCCATCCCCTGACTCCATACTAGCACCAACGGCCTGCTAAAGCGTTTCGCAGAAAACACCAAGGAACCTGTTTCTCACTCCAAGCACAAAGCATGCGCAGCACGAGTCTTGGCACAGCAAAACACTTCCTTTGGCATGCCCTTTGCAGCCTCACTCCAAACGGGGCTCTCCGCTTCATCCATCCCCTGACTCCATACTAGCACCAACGGGCTGCTAAAGCGTTTCGCAGAAAACACCAAGGAACGTGTTTCTCACTCCAAGCACAAAGCGTGCGCAGCACGAGTCTTGGCACAGCAAAACACTTCCTTTGGCATGCCCTTTGCAGCCTCACTCCAAACGGGGCTCTCCGCTTCATCCATCCCCTGACTCCGTACTAGCACCAACGAGCTGCTAAAGCGTTTCGCAGAAAACACCAAGGAACCTGTTTCTCACTCCAAGCACAAAGCGTGCGCAGCACGAGTCTTGGCACAGCAAAACACTTCCTTTGGCATGCCCTTTGCAGCCTCACTCCAAACGGGGCTCTCCGCTTCATCCATCCCCTGACTCCATACTAGCACCAATGGACTGCTAAAGCGTTTTGCAGAAAACACCAAGGAACGTGTTTCTCACTCCAAGCACAAAGCGTGCGCAGCACGAGTCTTGGCACAGCAAAACACTTCCTTTGGCATGCCCTTTGCAGCCTCACTCCAAACGGGGCTCTCCGCTTCATCCATCCCCTGACTCCATACTAGCACCAACGGGCTGCTAAAGCGTTTCGCAGAAAACACCAAGGAACCTGTTTCTCACTCCAACCACAAAGCGTGCGCAGCACGAGTCTTGGCACAGCAGAACACTTCCCTTGGAATGCCCTTTGCAGCCTCACTCCAAACGGGGCTCTCCGCTTCATCCATCCCCTAACTCCATACTAGCACCAACGGGCTGCTAAAGAGTTTCGCAGAAAACACCAAGGAACCTGTTTCTCACTCCAAGCACAAAGCGTGCGCAGCACGAGTCTTGGCACAGCAGAACACTTCCCTTGGCATGCCCTTTGCAGCCTCACTCCAAACGGGGCTCTCCGCTTCATCCATCCCCTAACTCCGTATTAGCACCAACGGGCTGCTAAAGCGTTTCGCAGAAAACACCAAGGAACCTGTTTCTCACTCCAAGCACAAAGCGTGCGCAGCACGAGTCTTGGCACAGCAAAACACTTCCTTTGGCATGCCCTTTGCAGCCTCACTCCAAACGGGGCTCTCCGCTTCATCCATCCCCTGACTCCATACTAGCACCAACGGGCTGCTAAAGCGTTTCGCAGAAAACACCAAGGAACCTGTTTCTCACTCCAAGCACAAAGCGTGCGCAGCACGAGTCTTGGCACAGCAAAACACTTCCTTTGGCATGCCCTTTGCAGCCTCACTCCAAACGGGGCTCTCCGCTTCATCCATCCCCTGACTCCATACTAGCACCAACAGGCTGCTAAAGCGTTTCGCAGAAAACACCAAGGAACCTGTTTCTCACTCCAAGCACAAAGCGTGCGCAGCACGAGTCTTGGCACAGCAAAACACTTCCTTTGGCATGCCCTTTGCAGCCTCACTCCAAACGGGGCTCTCCGCTTCATCTATCCCCTGACTCCATACTAGCACCAACGGGCTGCTAAAGCGTTTCGCAGAAAACACCAAGGAACCTGTTTCTCACTCCAACCACAAAGCGTGCGCAGCACGAGTCTTGGCACAGCAGAACACTTCCCTTGGCATGCCCTTTGCAGCCTCACTCCAAACGGGGCTCTCCGCTTCATCCATCCCCTGACTCCATACTAGCACCAACGGGCTGCTAAAGCGTTTCGCAGAAAACACCAAGGAACCTGTTTCTCACTCCAACCACAAAGCGTGCGCAGCACGAGTCTTGGCACAGCAGAACACTTCCCTTGGCATGCCCTTTGCAGCCTCACTCCAAACGGGGCTCTCCGCTTCATCCATCCCCTGACTCCATACTAGCACCAACGGGCTGCTAAAGCGTTTCGCAGAAAACACCAAGGAACCTGTTTCTCACTCCAACCACAAAGCGTGCGCAGCACGAGTCTTGGCACAGCAAAACACTTCCTTTGGCATGCCCTTTGCAGCCTCACTCCAAACGGGGCTCTCCGCTTCATCCATCCCCTGACTCCATACTAGCACCAACGGGCTGCTAAAGCGTTTCGCAGAAAACACCAAGGAACCTGTTTTCTCACTCCAAGCACAAAGCGTGCGCAGCACGAGTCTTGGCACAGCAAAACACTTCCTTTGGCATGCCCTTTGCAGCCTCACTCCAAACGGGGCTCTCCGCTTCATCCATCCCCTGACTCCATACTAGCACCAACGGGCTGCTAAAGCGTTTCGCAGAAAACACCAAGGAACCTGTTTCTCACTCCAACCACAAAGCGTGCGCAGCACGAGTCTTGGCACAGCAAAACACTTCCTTTGGCATGCCCTTTGCAGCCTCACTCCAAACGGGGCTCTCCGCTTCATCCATCCCCTGACTCCATACTAGCACCAACGGGCTGCTAAAGCGTTTCGCAGAAAACACCAAGGAACCTGTTTCTCACTCCAAGCACAAAGCGTGCGCAGCACGAGTCTTGGCACAGCAAAACACTTCCTTTGGCATGCCCTTTGTAGCCTCACTCCAAACGGGGCTCTCCGCTTCATCCATCCCCTGACTCCCTACTAGCACCAACGGCCTGCTAAAGCGTTTCGCAGAAAACACCAAGGAACCTGTTTCTCACTCCAAGCACAAAGCGTGCGCAGCACGAGTCTTGGCACAGCAAAACACTTCCTTTGGCATGCCCTTTGCAGCCTCACTCCAAACGGGGCTCTCCGCTTCATCCATCCCCTGACTCCATACTAGCACCAACGGGCTGCTAAAGCGTGTCGCAGAAAACACCAAGGAACCTGTTTCTCACTCCAACCACAAAGCGTGCGCAGCACGAGTCTTGGCACAGCAAAACACTTCCTTTGGCATGCCCTTTGCAGCCTCACTCCAAACGGGGCTCTCCGCTTCATCCATCCCCTGACTCCATACTAGCACCAACGGCCTGCTAAAGCGTTTCGCAGAAAACACCAAGGAACCTGTTTCTCACTCCAAGCACAAAGCGTGCGCAGCACGAGTCTTGGCACAGCAAAACACTTCCTTTGGCATGCCCTTTGTAGCCTCACTCCAAACGGGGCTCTCCGCTTCATCCATCCCCTGACTCCATACTAGCACCAACGGGCTGCAAAAGCGTTTCGCAGAAAACACCAAGGAACCTGTTTCTCACTCCAACCACAAAGCGTGCGCAGCACGAGTCCTGGCACAGCAAAACACTTCCTTTGGCATGCCCTTTGCAGCCTCACTCCAAACGGGGCTCTCCGCTTCATCCATCCCCTGACTCCATACTAGCACCAACGGGCTGCTAAAGCGTTTCGCAGAAAACACCAAGGAACCTGTTTCTCACTCCAACCACAAAGCGTGCGCAGCACGAGTCTTGGCACAGCAAAACACTTCCTTTGGCATGCCCTTTGCAGCCTCACTCCAAACGGGGCTCTCCGCTTCATCCATCCCCTGACTCCATACTAGCACCAACGGGCTGCTAAAGCGTTTCGCAGAAAACACCAAGGAACCTGTTTCTCACTCCAAGCACAAAGCGTGCGCAGCACGAGTCTTGGCACAGCAAAACGCTTCCTTTGGCATGCCCTTTGCAGCCTCACTCCAAACGGGGCTCTCCGCTTCATCCATCCCCTGACTCCATACTAGCACCAACGGGCTGCTAAAGCGTTTCGCAGAAAACACCAAGGAACCTGTTTCTCACTCCAAGCACAAAGCGTGCGCAGCACGAGTCTTGGCACAGCAAAACACTTCCTTTGGCATGCCCTTTGCAGCCTCACTCCAAACGGGGCTCTCCGCTTCATCCATCCCCTGACTCCATACTAGCACCAACGGGCTGCTAAAGCGTTTCGCAGAAAACACCAAGGAACCTGTTTCTCACTCCAAGCACAAAGCGTGCGCAGCACGAGTCTTGGCACAGCAAAACACTTCCTTTGGCATGCCCTTTGCAGCCTCACTCCAAACGGGGCTCTCCGCTTCATCCATCCCCTGACTCCATACTAGCACCAACGGGCTGCTAAAGCGTTTCGCAGAAAACACCAAGGAACCTGTTTCTCACTCCAACCACAAAGCGTGCGCAGCACGAGTCTTGGCACAGCAAAACACTTCCTTTGGCATGCCCTTTGCAGCCTCACTCCAAACGGGGCTCTCCGCTTCATCCATCCCCTGACTCCCTACTAGCACCAACGGCCTGCTAAAGCGTTTCGCAGAAAACACCAAGGAACCTGTTTCTCACTCCAACCACAAAGCGTGCGCAGCACGAGTCTTGGCACAGCAAAACACTTCCTTTGGCATGCCCTTTGCAGCCTCACTCCAAACGGGGCTCTCCGCTTCATCCATCCCCTGACTCCATACTAGCACCAACGGGCTGCTAAAGCGTTTCGCAGAAAACACCAAGGAACCTGTTTCTCACTCCAACCACAAAGCGTGCGCAGCACGAGTCTTGGCACAGCAAAACACTTCCCTTGGCATGCCCTTTGCAGCCTCACTCCAAACGGGGCTCTCCGCTTCATCCATCCCCTGACTCCGTACTAGCACCAACGGGCTGCTAAAGCGTTTCGCAGAAAACACCAAGGAACCTGTTTCTCACTCCAAGCACAAAGCGTGCGCAGCACGAGTCTTGGCACAGCAAAACACTTCTCTTGGCATGCCCTTTGCAGCCTCACTCCAAACGGGGCTCTCCGCTTCATCCATCCCCTGACTCCATACTAGCACCAACGGGCTGCTAAAGCGTTTCGCAGAAAACACCAAGGAACCTGTTTCTCACTCCAAGCACAAAGCGTGCGCAGCACGAGTCTTGGCACAGCAAAACACTTCCTTTGGCATGCCCTTTGCAGCCTCACTCCAAACGGGGCTCTCCGCTTCATCCATCCCCTGACTCCATACTAGCACCAACGGGCTGCTAAAGCGTTTCGCAGAAAACACCAAGGAACCTGTTTCTCACTCCAACCACAAAGCGTGCGCAGCACGAGTCTTGGCACAGCAAAACACTTCTCTTGGCATGCCCTTTGTAGCCTCACTCCAAACGGGGCTCTCCGCTTCATCCATCCCCTGACTCCATACTAGCACCAACGGGCTGCTAAAGCGTTTCGCAGAAAACACCAAGGAACCTGTTTCTCACTCCAAGCACAAAGCGTGCGCAGCACGAGTCTTGGCACAGCAAAACACTTCCTTTGGCATGCCCTTTGCAGCCTCACTCCAAACGGGGCTCTCCGCTTCATCCATCCCCTGACTCCATACTAGCACCAACGGGCTGCTAAAGCGTTTCGCAGAAAACACCAAGGAACCTGTTTCTCACTCCAAGCACAAAGCGTGCGCAGCACGAGTCTTGGCACAGCAAAACACTTCCTTTGGCATGCCCTTTGTAGCCTCACTCCAAACGGGGCTCTCCGCTTCATCCATCCCCTGACTCCCTACTAGCACCAACGGCCTGCTAAAGCGTTTCGCAGAAAACACCAAGGAACCTGTTTCTCACTCCAACCACAAAGCGTGCGCAGCACGAGTCTTGGCACAGCAAAACACTTCCTTTGGCATGCCCTTTGCAGCCTCACTCCAAACGGGGCTCTCCGCTTCATCCATCCCCTGACTCCATACTAGCACCAACGGGCTGCTAAAGCGTGTCGCAGAAAACACCAAGGAACCTGTTTCTCACTCCAACCACAAAGCGTGCGCAGCACGAGTCTTGGCACAGCAAAACACTTCCTTTGGCATGCCCTTTGCAGCCTCACTCCAAACGGGGCTCTCCGCTTCATCCATCCCCTGACTCCATACTAGCACCAACGGCCTGCTAAAGCGTTTCGCAGAAAACACCAAGGAACCTGTTTCTCACTCCAAGCACAAAGCGTGCGCAGCACGAGTCTTGGCACAGCAAAACACTTCCTTTGGCATGCCCTTTGTAGCCTCACTCCAAACGGGGCTCTCCGCTTCATCCATCCCCTGACTCCATACTAGCACCAACGGGCTGCAAAAGCGTTTCGCAGAAAACACCAAGGAACCTGTTTCTCACTCCAACCACAAAGCGTGCGCAGCACGAGTCCTGGCACAGCAAAACACTTCCTTTGGCATGCCCTTTGCAGCCTCACTCCAAACGGGGCTCTCCGCTTCATCCATCCCCTGACTCCATACTAGCACCAACGGGCTGCTAAAGCGTTTCGCAGAAAACACCAAGGAACCTGTTTCTCACTCCAACCACAAAGCGTGCGCAGCACGAGTCTTGGCACAGCAAAACACTTCCTTTGGCATGCCCTTTGCAGCCTCACTCCAAACGGGGCTCTCCGCTTCATCCATCCCCTGACTCCATACTAGCACCAACGGCCTGCTAAAGCGTTTTGCAGAAAACACCAAGGAACCTGTTTCTCACTCCAACCACAAAGCGTGCGCAGCACGAGTCTTGGCACAGCAAAACACTTCCTTTGGCATGCCCTTTGCAGCCTCACTCCAAACGGGGCTCTCCGCTTCATCCATCCCCTGACTCCATACTAGCACCAACGGGCTGCTAAAGCGTTTCACAGAAAACACCAAGGAACCTGTTTCTCACTCCAAGCACAAAGCGTGCGCAGCACGAGTCTTGGCACAGCAAAACACTTCCTTTGGCATGCCCTTTGCAGCCTCACTCCAAACGGGGCTCTCCGCTTCATCCATCCCCTGACTCCCTACTAGCACCAACGGCCTGCTAAAGCGTTTCGCAGAAAACACCAAGGAACCTGTTTCTCACTCCAACCACAAAGCGTGCGCAGCACGAGTCTTGGCACAGCAAAACACTTCCTTTGGCATGCCCTTTGCAGCCTCACTCCAAACGGGGCTCTCCGCTTCATCCATCCCCTGACTCCATACTAGCACCAACGGGCTGCTAAAGCGTTTCGCAGAAAACACCAAGGAACCTGTTTCTCACTCCAACCGCAAAGCGTGCGCAGCACGAGTCTTGGCACAGCAAAACACTTCCTTTGGCATGCCCTTTGCAGCCTCACTCCAAACGGGGCTCTCCGCTTCATCCATCCCCTGACTCCATACTAGCACCAACGGGCTGCTAAAGCGTTTCGCAGAAAACACCAAGGAACCTGTTTCTCACTCCAAGCACAAAGCGTGCGCAGCACGAGTCTTGGCACAGCAAAACGCTTCCTTTGGCATGCCCTTTGCAGCCTCACTCCAAACGGGGCTCTCCGCTTCATCCATCCCCTGACTCCATACTAGCACCAACGGGCTGCTAAAGCGTTTCGCAGAAAACACCAAGGAACCTGTTTCTCACTCCAAGCACAAAGCGTGCGCAGCACGAGTCTTGGCACAGCAAAACACTTCCTTTGGCATGCCCTTTGCAGCCTCACTCCAAACGGGGCTCTCCGCTTCATCCATCCCCTGACTCCATACTAGCACCAACGGGCTGCTAAAGCGTTTCGCAGAAAACACCAAGGAACCTGTTTCTCACTCCAAGCACAAAGCGTGCGCAGCACGAGTCTTGGCACAGCAAAACACTTCCTTTGGCATGCCCTTTGCAGCCTCACTCCAAACGGGGCTCTCCGCTTCATCCATCCCCTGACTCCATACTAGCACCAACGGGCTGCTAAAGCGTTTCGCAGAAAACACCAAGGAACCTGTTTCTCACTCCAAGCACAAAGCGTGCGCAGCACGAGTCTTGGCACAGCAAAACACTTCCTTTGGCATGCCCTTTGCAGCCTCACTCCAAACGGGGCTCTCCGCTTCATCCATCCCCTGACTCCCTACTAGCACCAACGGCCTGCTAAAGCGTTTCGCAGAAAACACCAAGGAACCTGTTTCTCACTCCAAGCACAAAGCGTGCGCAGCACGAGTCTTGGCACAGCAAAACACTTCCTTTGGCATGCCCTTTGCAGCCTCACTCCAAACGGGGCTCTCCGCTTCATCCATCCCCTGACTCCATACTAGCACCAACGGGCTGCTAAAGCGTTTCGCAGAAAACACCAAGGAACCTGTTTCTCACTCCAACCACAAAGCGTGCGCAGCACGAGTCTTGGCACAGCAAAACACTTCCCTTGGCATGCCCTTTGCAGCCTCACTCCAAACGGGGCTCTCCGCTTCATCCATCCCCTGACTCCGTACTAGCACCAACGGGCTGCTAAAGCGTTTCGCAGAAAACACCAAGGAACCTGTTTCTCACTCCAAGCACAAAGCGTGCGCAGCACGAGTCTTGGCACAGCAAAACACTTCTCTTGGCATGCCCTGTGCAGCCTCACTCCAAACGGGGCTCTCCGCTTCATCCATCCCCTGACTCCCTACTAGCACCAACGGGCTGCTAAAGCGTTTCGCAGAAAACACCAAGGAACCTGTTTCTCACTCCAACCACAAAGCGTGCGCAGCACGAGTCTTGGCACAGCAGAACACTTCCTTTGGCATGCCCTTTGCAGCCTCACTCCAAACGGGGCTCTCCGCTTCATCCATCCCCTGACTCCATACTAGCACCAACGGGCTGCTAAAGCGTTTCGCAGAAAACACCAAGGAACCTGTTTCTCACTCCAAGCACAAAGCGTGCGCAGCACGAGTCTTGGCACAGCAAAACACTTCCTTTGGCATGCCCTTTGCAGCCTCACTCCAAACGGGGCTCTCCGCTTCATCCATCCCCTGACTCCATACTAGCACCAACGGGCTGCTAAAGCGTTTCGCAGAAAACACCAAGGAACCTGTTTCTCACTCCAACCACAAAGCGTGCGCAGCACGAGTCTTGGCACAGCAAAACACTTCTCTTGGCATGCCCTTTGTAGCCTCACTCCAAACGGGGCTCTCCGCTTCATCCATCCCCTGACTCCATACTAGCACCAACGGGCTGCTAAAGCGTTTCGCAGAAAACACCAAGGAACCTGTTTCTCACTCCAAGCACAAAGCGTGCGCAGCACGAGTCTTGGCACAGCAAAACACTTCCTTTGGCATGCCCTTTGCAGCCTCACTCCAAACGGGGCTCTCCGCTTCATCCATCCCCTGACTCCATACTAGCACCAACGGGCTGCTAAAGCGTTTCGCAGAAAACACCAAGGAACCTGTTTCTCACTCCAACCACAAAGCGTGCGCAGCACGAGTCTTGGCACAGCAAAACACTTCCTTTGGCATGCCCTTTGCAGCCTCACTCCAAACGGGGCTCTCCGCTTCATCCATCCCCTGACTCCATACTAGCACCAACGGGCTGCTAAAGCGTTTCGCAGAAAACACCAAGGAACCTGTTTCTCACTCCAAGCACAAAGCGTGCGCAGCACGAGTCTTGGCACAGCAAAACACTTCCTTTGGCATGCCCTTTGTAGCCTCACTCCAAACGGGGCTCTCCGCTTCATCCATCCCCTGACTCCCTACTAGCACCAACGGCCTGCTAAAGCGTTTCGCAGAAAACACCAAGGAACCTGTTTCTCACTCCAACCACAAAGCGTGCGCAGCACGAGTCTTGGCACAGCAAAACACTTCCTTTGGCATGCCCTTTGCAGCCTCACTCCAAACGGGGCTCTCCGCTTCATCCATCCCCTGACTCCATACTAGCACCAACGGGCTGCTAAAGCGTGTCGCAGAAAACACCAAGGAACCTGTTTCTCACTCCAACCACAAAGCGTGCGCAGCACGAGTCTTGGCACAGCAAAACACTTCCTTTGGCATGCCCTTTGCAGCCTCACTCCAAACGGGGCTCTCCGCTTCATCCATCCCCTGACTCCATACTAGCACCAACGGCCTGCTAAAGCGTTTCGCAGAAAACACCAAGGAACCTGTTTCTCACTCCAAGCACAAAGCGTGCGCAGCACGAGTCTTGGCACAGCAAAACACTTCCTTTGGCATGCCCTTTGTAGCCTCACTCCAAACGGGGCTCTCCGCTTCATCCATCCCCTGACTCCATACTAGCACCAACGGGCTGCAAAAGCGTTTCGCAGAAAACACCAAGGAACCTGTTTCTCACTCCAACCACAAAGCGTGCGCAGCACGAGTCCTGGCACAGCAAAACACTTCCTTTGGCATGCCCTTTGCAGCCTCACTCCAAACGGGGCTCTCCGCTTCATCCATCCCCTGACTCCATACTAGCACCAACGGGCTGCTAAAGCGTTTCGCAGAAAACACCAAGGAACCTGTTTCTCACTCCAACCACAAAGCGTGCGCAGCACGAGTCTTGGCACAGCAAAACACTTCCTTTGGCATGCCCTTTGCAGCCTCACTCCAAACGGGGCTCTCCGCTTCATCCATCCCCTGACTCCATACTAGCACCAACGGCCTGCTAAAGCGTTTTGCAGAAAACACCAAGGAACCTGTTTCTCACTCCAACCACAAAGCGTGCGCAGCACGAGTCTTGGCACAGCAAAACACTTCCTTTGGCATGCCCTTTGCAGCCTCACTCCAAACGGGGCTCTCCGCTTCATCCATCCCCTGACTCCATACTAGCACCAACGGGCTGCTAAAGCGTTTCACAGAAAACACCAAGGAACCTGTTTCTCACTCCAAGCACAAAGCGTGCGCAGCACGAGTCTTGGCACAGCAAAACACTTCCTTTGGCATGCCCTTTGCAGCCTCACTCCAAACGGGGCTCTCCGCTTCATCCATCCCCTGACTCCCTACTAGCACCAACGGCCTGCTAAAGCGTTTCGCAGAAAACACCAAGGAACCTGTTTCTCACTCCAACCACAAAGCGTGCGCAGCACGAGTCTTGGCACAGCAAAACACTTCCTTTGGCATGCCCTTTGCAGCCTCACTCCAAACGGGGCTCTCCGCTTCATCCATCCCCTGACTCCATACTAGCACCAACGGGCTGCTAAAGCGTTTCGCAGAAAACACCAAGGAACCTGTTTCTCACTCCAACCACAAAGCGTGCGCAGCACGAGTCTTGGCACAGCAAAACACTTCCTTTGGCATGCCCTTTGCAGCCTCACTCCAAACGGGGCTCTCCGCTTCATCCATCCCCTGACTCCATACTAGCACCAACGGGCTGCTAAAGCGTTTCGCAGAAAACACCAAGGAACCTGTTTCTCACTCCAAGCACAAAGCGTGCGCAGCACGAGTCTTGGCACAGCAAAACGCTTCCTTTGGCATGCCCTTTGCAGCCTCACTCCAAACGGGGCTCTCCGCTTCATCCATCCCCTGACTCCATACTAGCACCAACGGGCTGCTAAAGCGTTTCGCAGAAAACACCAAGGAACCTGTTTCTCACTCCAAGCACAAAGCGTGCGCAGCACGAGTCTTGGCACAGCAAAACACTTCCTTTGGCATGCCCTTTGCAGCCTCACTCCAAACGGGGCTCTCCGCTTCATCCATCCCCTGACTCCATACTAGCACCAACGGGCTGCTAAAGCGTTTCGCAGAAAACACCAAGGAACCTGTTTCTCACTCCAAGCACAAAGCGTGCGCAGCACGAGTCTTGGCACAGCAAAACACTTCCTTTGGCATGCCCTTTGCAGCCTCACTCCAAACGGGGCTCTCCGCTTCATCCATCCCCTGACTCCATACTAGCACCAACGGGCTGCTAAAGCGTTTCGCAGAAAACACCAAGGAACCTGTTTCTCACTCCAAGCACAAAGCGTGCGCAGCACGAGTCTTGGCACAGCAAAACACTTCCTTTGGCATGCCCTTTGCAGCCTCACTCCAAACGGGGCTCTCCGCTTCATCCATCCCCTGACTCCATACTAGCACCAACGGGCTGCTAAAGCGTTTCGCAGAAAACACCAAGGAACCTGTTTCTCACTCCAACCACAAAGCGTGCGCAGCACGAGTCTTGGCACAGCAAAACACTTCCTTTGGCATGCCCTTTGCAGCCTCACTCCAAACGGGGCTCTCCGCTTCATCCATCCCCTGACTCCATACTAGCACCAACGGGCTGCTAAAGCGTTTCGCAGAAAACACCAAGGAACCTGTTTCTCACTCCAAGCACAAAGCGTGCGCAGCACGAGTCTTGGCACAGCAAAACGCTTCCTTTGGCATGCCCTTTGCAGCCTCACTCCAAACGGGGCTCTCCGCATCATCCATCCCCTGACTCCATACTAGCACCAACGGGCTGCTAAAGCGTTTCGCAGAAAACACCAAGGAACCTGTTTCTCACTCCAAGCACAAAGCGTGCGCAGCACGAGTCTTGGCACAGCAAAACACTTCCTTTGGCATGCCCTTTGCAGCCTCACTCCAAACGGGGCTCTCCGCTTCATCCATCCCCTGACTCCATACTAGCACCAACGGGCTGCTAAAGCGTTTCGCAGAAAACACCAAGGAACCTGTTTCTCACTCCAACCACAAAGCGTGCGCAGCACGAGTCTTGGCACAGCAAAACACTTCCTTTGGCATGCCCTTTGCAGCCTCACTCCAAACGGGGCTCTCCGCTTCACCCATCCCCTGACTCCCTACTAGCACCAACGGCCTGCTAAAGCGTTTCGCAGAAAACACCAAGGAACCTGTTTCTCACTCCAACCACAAAGCGTGCGCAGCACGAGTCTTGGCACAGCAAAACACTTCCTTTGGCATGCCCTTTGCAGCCTCACTCCAAACGGGGCTCTCCGCTTCATCCATCCCCTGACTCCATACTAGCACCAACGGGCTGCTAAAGCGTTTCGCAGAAAACACCAAGGAACCTGTTTCTCACTCCAACCACAAAGCGTGCGCAGCACGAGTCTTGGCACAGCAAAACACTTCCTTTGGCATGCCCTTTGCAGCCTCACTCCAAACGGGGCTCTCCGCTTCATCCATCCCCTGACTCCATACTAGCACCAACGGCTGCTAAAGCGTTTCGCAGAAAACACCAAGGAACCTGTTTCTCACTCCAACCACAAAGCGTGCGCAGCACGAGTCTTGGCACAGCAAAACACTTCCTTTGGCATGCCCTTTGCAGCCTCACTCCAAACGGGGCTCTCCGCTTCATCCATCCCCTGACTCCATACTAGCACCAACGGGCTGCTAAAGCGTTTCGCAGAAAACACCAAGGAACCTGTTTCTCACTCCAAGCACAAAGCGTGCGCAGCACGAGTCTTGGCACAGCAAAACACTTCCTTTGGCATGCCCTTTGCAGCCTCACTCCAAACGGGGCTCTCCGCTTCATCCATCCCCTGACTCCATACTAGCACCAACGGGCTGCTAAAGCGTTTCGCAGAAAACACCAAGGAACCTGTTTCTCACTCCAAGCACAAAGCGTGCGCAGCACGAGTCTTGGCACAGCAAAACACTTCCTTTGGCATGCCCTTTGCAGCCTCACTCCAAACGGGGCTCTCCGCTTCATCCATCCCCTGACTCCATACTAGCACCAACGGGCTGCTAAAGCGTTTCGCAGAAAACACCAAGGAACCTGTTTCTCACTCCAAGCACAAAGCGTGCGCAGCACGAGTCTTGGCACAGCAAAACACTTCCTTTGGCATGCCCTTTGCAGCCTCACTCCAAACGGGGCTCTCCGCTTCATCCATCCCCTGACTCCATACTAGCACCAACGGGCTGCTAAAGCGTTTCGCAGAAAACACCAAGGAACCTGTTTCTCACTCCAACCACAAAGCGTGCGCAGCACGAGTCTTGGCACAGCAAAACACTTCTCTTGGCATGCCCTTTGCAGCCTCACTCCAAACGGGGCTCTCCGCTTCATCCATCCCCTGACTCCATACTAGCACCAACGGGCTGCTAAAGCGTTTCGCAGAAAACACCAAGGAACCTGTTTCTCACTCCAACCACAAAGCGTGCGCAGCACGAGTCTTGGCACAGCAAAACACTTCTCTTGGCATGCCCTTTGCAGCCTCACTCCAAACGGGGCTCTCCGCTTCATCCATCCCCTGACTCCATACCAGCACCAACGGGCTGCTAAAGCGTTTCGCAGAAAACACCAAGGAACCTGTTTCTCACTCCAAGCACAAAGCGTGCGCAGCACGAGTCTTGGCACAGCAAAACACTTCCTTTGGCATGCCCTTTGCAGCCTCACTCCAAACGGGGCTCTCCGCTTCATCCATCCCCTGACTCCATACTAGCACCAACGGGCTGCTAAAGCGTTTCGCAGAAAACACCAAGGAACCTGTTTCTCACTCCAACCACAAAGCGTGCGCAGCACGAGTCTTGGCACAGCAAAACACTTCCTTTGGCATGCCCTTTGCAGCCTCACTCCAAACGGGGCTCTCCGCTTCATCCATCCCCTGACTCCATACTAGCACCAACGGGCTGCTAAAGCGTTTCGCAGAAAACACCAAGGAACCTGTTTCTCACTCCAACCACAAAGCGTGCGCAGCACGAGTCTTGGCACAGCAAAACACTTCCTTTGGCATGCCCTTTGCAGCCTCACTCCAAACGGGGCTCTCCGCTTCATCCATCCCCTGACTCCATACTAGCACCAACGGCCTGCTAAAGCGTTTCGCAGAAAACACCAAGGAACCTGTTTCTCACTCCAAGCACAAAGCGTGCGCAGCACGAGTCTTGGCACAGCAAAACACTTCCTTTGGCATGCCCTTTGCAGCCTCACTCCAAACGGGGCTCTCCGCTTCATCCATCCCTGACTCCATACTAGCACCAACGGGCTGCTAAAGCGTTTCGCAGAAAACACCAAGGAACCTGTTTCTCACTCCAAGCACAAAGCGTGCGCAGCACGAGTCTTGGCACAGCAAAACACTTCCTTTGGCATGCCCTTTGCAGCCTCACTCCAAACGGGCTCTCCGCTTCATCCATCCCCTGACTCCATACTAGCACCAACGGGCTGCTAAAGCGTTTCGCAGAAAACACCAAGGAACCTGTTTCTCACTCCAAGCACAAAGCGTGCGCAGCACGAGTCTTGGCACAGCAAAACACTTCCTTTGGCATGCCCTTTGCAGCCTCACTCCAAACGGGGCTCTCCGCTTCATCCATCCCCTGACTCCATACTAGCACCAACGGCCTGCTAAAGCGTTTCGCAGAAAACACCAAGGAACCTGTTTCTCACTCCAACCACAAAGCGTGCGCAGCACGAGTCTTGGCACAGCAAAACACTTCCCTTGGCATGCCCTTTGCAGCCTCACTCCAAACGGGGCTCTCCGCTTCATCCATCCCCTGACTCCGTACTAGCACCAACGGGCTGCTAAAGCGTTTCGCAGAAAACACCAAGGAACCTGTTTCTCACTCCAACCACAAAGCGTGCGCAGCACGAGTCTTGGCACAGCAAAACACTTCTCTTGGCATGCCCTGTGCAGCCTCACTCCAAACGGGGCTCTCCGCTTCATCCATCCCCTGACTCCCTACTAGCACCAACGGGCTGCTAAAGCGTTTCGCAGAAAACACCAAGGAACCTGTTTCTCACTCCAACCACAAAGCGTGCGCAGCACGAGTCTTGGCACAGCAGAACACTTCCTTTGGCATGCCCTTTGCAGCCTCACTCCAAACGGGGCTCTCCGCTTCATCCATCCCCTGACTCCATACTAGCACCAACGGGCTGCTAAAGCGTTTCGCAGAAAACACCAAGGAACCTGTTTCTCACTCCAAGCACAAAGCGTGCGCAGCACGAGTCTTGGCACAGCAAAACACTTCCTTTGGCATGCCCTTTGCAGCCTCACTCCAAACGGGGCTCTCCGCTTCATCCATCCCCTGACTCCATACTAGCACCAACGGGCTGCTAAAGCGTTTCGCAGAAAACACCAAGGAACCTGTTTCTCACTCCAACCACAAAGCGTGCGCAGCACGAGTCTTGGCACAGCAAAACACTTCCTTTGGCATGCCCTTTGCAGCCTCACTCCAAACGGGGCTCTCCGCTTCATCCATCCCCTGACTCCATACTAGCACCAACGGGCTGCTAAAGCGTTTCGCAGAAAACACCAAGGAACCTGTTTCTCACTCCAACCACAAAGCGTGCGCAGCACGAGTCTTGGCACAGCAAAACACTTCCCTTGGCATGCCCTTTGCAGCCTCACTCCAAACGGGCTCTCCGCTTCATCCATCCCCTGACTCCATACTAGCACCAACGGGCTGCTAAAGCGTTTCGCAGAAAACACCAAGGAACCTGTTTCTCACTCCAAGCACAAAGCGTGCGCAGCACGAGTCTTGGCACAGCAAAACACTTCCTTTGGCATGCCCTTTGCAGCCTCACTCCAAACGGGGCTCTCCGCTTCATCCATCCCCTGACTCCATACTAGCACCAACGGGCTGCTAAAGCGTTTCGCAGAAAACACCAAGGAACCTGTTTCTCACTCCAACCACAAAGCGTGCGCAGCACGAGTCTTGGCACAGCAAAACACTTCCTTTGGCATGCCCTTTGCAGCCTCACTCCAAACGGGGCTCTCCGCTTCATCCATCCCCTGACTCCATACTAGCACCAACGGGCTGCTAAAGCGTTTCGCAGAAAACACCAAGGAACCTGTTTCTCACTCCAAGCACAAAGCGTGCGCAGCACGAGTCTTGGCACAGCAAAACACTTCCTTTGGCATGCCCTTTGTAGCCTCACTCCAAACGGGGCTCTCCGCTTCATCCATCCCCTGACTCCCTACTAGCACCAACGGCTGCTAAAGCGTTTCGCAGAAAACACCAAGGAACCTGTTTCTCACTCCAACCACAAAGCGTGCGCAGCACGAGTCTTGGCACAGCAAAACACTTCCTTTGGCATGCCCTTTGCAGCCTCACTCCAAACGGGGCTCTCCGCTTCATCCATCCCCTGACTCCATACTAGCACCAACGGGCTGCTAAAGCGTGTCGCAGAAAACACCAAGGAACCTGTTTCTCACTCCAACCACAAAGCGTGCGCAGCACGAGTCTTGGCACAGCAAAACACTTCCTTTGGCATGCCCTTTGCAGCCTCACTCCAAACGGGGCTCTCCGCTTCATCCATCCCCTGACTCCATACTAGCACCAACGGCCTGCTAAAGCGTTTCGCAGAAAACACCAAGGAACCTGTTTCTCACTCCAAGCACAAAGCGTGCGCAGCACGAGTCTTGGCACAGCAAAACACTTCCTTTGGCATGCCCTTTGTAGCCTCACTCCAAACGGGGCTCTCCGCTTCATCCATCCCCTGACTCCATACTAGCACCAACGGGCTGCAAAAGCGTTTCGCAGAAAACACCAAGGAACCTGTTTCTCACTCCAACCACAAAGCGTGCGCAGCACGAGTCCTGGCACAGCAAAACACTTCCTTTGGCATGCCCTTTGCAGCCTCACTCCAAACGGGGCTCTCCGCTTCATCCATCCCCTGACTCCATACTAGCACCAACGGGCTGCTAAAGCGTTTCGCAGAAAACACCAAGGAACCTGTTTCTCACTCCAACCACAAAGCGTGCGCAGCACGAGTCTTGGCACAGCAAAACACTTCCTTTGGCATGCCCTTTGCAGCCTCACTCCAAACGGGGCTCTCCGCTTCATCCATCCCCTGACTCCATACTAGCACCAACGGGCTGCTAAAGCGTTTCGCAGAAAACACCAAGGAACCTGTTTCTCACTCCAAGCACAAAGCGTGCGCAGCACGAGTCTTGGCACAGCAAAACGCTTCCTTTGGCATGCCCTTTGCAGCCTCACTCCAAACGGGGCTCTCCGCTTCATCCATCCCCTGACTCCATACTAGCACCAACGGGCTGCTAAAGCGTTTCGCAGAAAACACCAAGGAACCTGTTTCTCACTCCAAGCACAAAGCGTGCGCAGCACGAGTCTTGGCACAGCAAAACACTTCCTTTGGCATGCCCTTTGCAGCCTCACTCCAAACGGGGCTCTCCGCTTCATCCATCCCCTGACTCCATACTAGCACCAACGGGCTGCTAAAGCGTTTCGCAGAAAACACCAAGGAACCTGTTTCTCACTCCAAGCACAAAGCGTGCGCAGCACGAGTCTTGGCACAGCAAAACACTTCCTTTGGCATGCCCTTTGCAGCCTCACTCCAAACGGGGCTCTCCGCTTCATCCATCCCCTGACTCCATACTAGCACCAACGGGCTGCTAAAGCGTTTCGCAGAAAACACCAAGGAACCTGTTTCTCACTCCAACCACAAAGCGTGCGCAGCACGAGTCTTGGCACAGCAAAACACTTCCTTTGGCAGCATGCCCTTTGCAGCCTCACTCCAAACGGGGCTCTCCGCTTCATCCATCCCCTGACTCCATACTAGCACCAACGGGCTGCTAAAGCGTTTCACAGAAAACACCAAGGAACCTGTTTCTCACTCCAACCACAAAGCGTGCGCAGCACGAGTCTTGGCACAGCAGAACACTTCCTTTGGCATGCCCTTTGCAGCCTCACTCCAAACGGGGCTCTCCGCTTCATCCATCCCCTGACTCCATACTAGCACCAACGGGCTGCTAAAGCGTTTCGCAGAAAACACCAAGGAACCTGTTTCTCACTCCAAGCACAAAGCGTGCGCAGCACGAGTCTTGGCACAGCAAAACACTTCCTTTGGCATGCCCTTTGCAGCCTCACTCCAAACGGGGCTCTCCGCTTCATCCATCCCCTGACTCCATACTAGCACCAACGGGCTGCTAAAGCGTTTGCAGAAAACACCAAGGAACCTGTTTCTCACTCCAAGCACAAAGCGTGCGCAGCACGAGTCTTGGCACAGCAAAACACTTCCTTTGGCATGCCCTTTGCAGCCTCACTCCAAACGGGGCTCTCCGCTTCATCCATCCCCTGACTCCATACTAGCACCAACGGGCTGCTAAAGCGTTTCGCAGAAAACACCAAGGAACCTGTTTCTCACTCCAAGCACAAAGCGTGCGCAGCACGAGTCTTGGCACAGCAGAACACTTCCTTTGGCATGCCCTTTGCAGCTTCACTCCAAACGGCGCTCTCCGCTTCATCCATCCCCTGACTCCATACTAGCACCAACGGGCTGCTAAAGCGTTTCGCAGAAAACACCAAGGAACCTGTTTCTCACTCCAAGCACAAAGCGTGCGCAGCACGAGTCTTGGCACAGCAAAACACTTCCTTTGGCATGCCCTTTGCAGCCTCACTCCAAACGGGGCTCTCCGCTTCATCCATCCCCTGACTCCATACTAGCACCAACGGGCTGCTAAAGCGTTTCGCAGAAAACACCAAGGAACCTGTTTCTCACTCCAAGCACAAAGCGTGCGCAGCACGAGTCTTGGCACAGCAAAACACTTCCTTTGGCATGCCCTTTGCAGCCTCACTCCAAACGGGGCTCTCAGCTTCATCCATCCTCTGACTCCATACTAGCACCAACGGGCTGCTAAAGCGTTTCGCAGAAAACACCAAGGAACCTGTTTCTCACTCCAAGCACAAAGTGTGCGCAGCACGAGTCTTGGCACAGCAGAACACTTCCATTGGCATGCCCTTTGCAGCCTCACTCCAAACGGGGCTCTCCGCTTCATCCATCCCTGACTCCATACTAGCACCAACGGGCTGCTAAAGCGTTTCGCAGAAAACACCAAGGAACCTGTTTCTCACTCCAAGCACAAAGCGTGCGCAGCACGAGTCTTGGCACAGCAAAACACTTCCCTTGGCATGCCCTTTGCAGCCTCACTCCAAACGGGGCTCTCCGCTTCATCCATCCCCTGACTCCATACTAGCACCAACGGGCTGCTAAAGCGTTTCGCAGAAAACACCAAGGAACC